>NC_090932.1:918629895-918931358 GCF_040938575.1 Ambystoma mexicanum | reverse complement strand
AAGGGACTATTTTACCTAGGGACTAATTTTTTTACTTGGGTGGGGCTGGGGAGGAATACTTACCTGGGAATATTTTGGAGGCTATTTAAACCACTTCCGAAGAGCAGCACACGTTTTGCGTTATTCTTCATCCAGCAGCGCAACGCTCACCGTGCCTGCAAGTCTGCATCCAGTCTTCTGCCACGCCCGCCTCGAGTTTGGAGCTCCTAGAAAAAGGGAGAAAGAAGGAGAAAAGTTTAGAACAAGAGCAATACCTTTGATCCTTACCTGAATTCCCGATCCATCGTGCCTTCGAACTAGAAGAAAGAAGTTATTTTATGCGCGTCGCCTCGCCTGCTGCAGCTCCGGGCTGAACTCACCGGCCTTCGCAGCATCTTCACATTTCACTGCATCCTCCTGCATGTTACCGCCGCACTCCGGCACCTAAGGAGAAGACAAGAACAGGAAGGTGAGCCGAGGGAATACACAGAGGAATACCCCCCATAGACTTACCTGATTTTACCACTGGGGATACTATTCTTCTTCACGGGTCGGCGCAGCTTCCAGTGCATCCTAGCCGAACCCCGGCCCCTAAGGGGAAACAAAAGGACAGCAAGGTGAAACAAGGGACTAACAAGGGGAACCCTCCTCACCACAAAAGACTTACCTGATTTTACCGCTGGAGGCATTATTCCCTGAGACTTCATACTTTCTCTCAGCACCTGAATAAGGGAGAAAGCAACAGGTTACTTATGGACATTATTTTATCGAACTGTGTTGGATAATACAAATCCTTACCAGAACATTACCGGTTGCCTCTAGGAACTCTTCAATAGGGTCAAGCTGCAACCTGCAAGGAATCGGACAAGAATGAAAGTCATGCATTTGAACTCTTATGAACTACATACTTACGGCGTCTTGCCGGGAATATCGGAGTCAATATTGTCCTGGAACTCACCAATTCCTTCGAGCCAGTGAAGCAACTGGTTATATACGCGCCCCTGCGCTCAATGCAGGATGGAGAGCTCATCTTTTGAAATCATCAGGTGAGACTATAAGAGGGAACATCCAAGGTGATCAGTGGGGAGAACAGCGGGGTGGGGGGATTCACGCTCAACTCCACAGGTGGTTAATTTCCTTTCTCCACTTGCAGAAGAATATTCCTATGGGCCAAGCAAACAAAGCTAGGTGGGCCAGTCCAGTCCGTCATCTCGGCCCTACGCATCACATTGGTGGAGACCGCAGCAGTCCAGTCCAGATCGACGCCTCTGTGGGAGCCAGGTGAGCATAATAGAACGCAAAGCCTACCGACAAATTACCACCCGGGCATTATGGATACCTCAGAGACTGATCAATTGGCCCAATTACTAGGGGAACTGAGGGCTGAAGTGCATACCGCCCGTCAAGAAACCAATGCTCTTAGGAGAGAACTGATTTTGTCAAAGGAGCAAACTGATGATCTTGCTAGGCAACTATTGCAAAGCCAGGCTAGACAAGCACCCCTACCTGGTTCCGGGGGAAATCCAGCTCCTGTGTTATCGAGTAAACCTGTGCAAATAAACCTACCAGGACATATTCCATTAGCCCCACCCGAACGCTTTGCCGGAGATCCCAAAAGGTTTGCCGTGTTAATGAACCAATGCCGCTTGCACTTTTTATGCAGACCTGGAGCCTTCCCAAATGATCAAGCCAAGGTAGCCTTTGTATTGTCATATCTCAGCGGCAGTGCAGCTGATTGGTCAATTTCACTGGTTACTCAGGATGACCCAATTCTTCGGGATTTTCAGGGCTTTCAAACTAGCATGGAAATACTATTTGCCCTGCACTCCCAAGGACAGGCCCTGGATAAAAAAACTTTTGTCCCTACGACAGGGTAACCAGGACCTTCTATCCTACATCACGACCTTTAATAGATTAATGGTGGAAACTGGATGGCCTGAGGTAAAACGAATCACGTTATTTCATCGAGGGCTTCGAGGAGAACTCAAGGATGTCTTGGCTCAAGTCGTGAACCCACCTCAAGACTGCACTGAATATATAGACTTAGTGGTCCAGTTAGATCACAGACTTCAGAACAGAAAGGCTGATCGAGCCAAGTTTGAGAATCGGGTGTTGGTCAAAACCCACGCTAACCCCAAAGGAGCAGATGCTTCAGAACCCATGCAAATCGGAGGGATTAAAGGACCCTTAACCCAGAAGGAAAGAGAAAGGAGACGGCAAATGCAATTGTGTCTATATTGTGGAACTTCTGGACATTTTCTACGGGATTGCCCTGTAAAACCACCCAAGAAGGTGGTAAGAGCTGCTGATAAAAGCCATATGGAGTCAGACTCGGGAAACGACCACGCCCGACAAGCGTAAAGGTCCGCTTGCCGAGCTTGAAGAAGGATACTCAGACCTCGCATTTCATCATACCAATGGTCCTCGTAGATCCAGGGCAGCCATCGCGTATGCACGCAGTAAGGGCATACATTGATAGCGGGGCCATAGGAAACTATGTGGGCTATGAATTGGCTTCCAGGATGAATCTACCTCTCTGCCAAAAAACCACCTCAGATGTCATCACCACAGTCAATGGCACTGAAATTGACTCGGGGCCTGTAACTCATTCCACCGCAGAGATGACACTATTGGGTCAGGATGGACATCGAGAGACTATTGTGTTTGATCTAATCAAAGCCCCACAGTTCCAAATAATACTGGGGATACCTTGGTTGGAAACACATAATCCTTGTATTGATTGGCGAGAGAAGAGAATAACCTTCCCGGATTGTGCACAAACCTGTTACCCAAAGAAAAATCAGAACGCAGGTCTGGCCACAGTAACCACAGTAGTCATGCAACTACCTCCAGAATACCAAAAATTCCAGGATATCTTCCAAAAGAAACAGGCAAACACCTTACCTCCTCACAGATCATACGATTGTCAAATCAATCTCATACCCGGTGCACAATCCCCTTGTAGAAGGATCTATGCCCTTACGGAACCTGAGAACCTTCACCTACAACAATACTTAGACCAGTACCTTGCCAATGGCATTATTCGCCCATCCAAGTCCCCTGCATCCTCAGCTTTGTTCTTCGTACCCAAAAAGGAAGGTGACCTCAGAACGTGCATAAACTACCGTGCATTGAACCAGATAACTGTTAAGAGCCGATAGCCGTTGCCTCTGATCCCTGAACTACTAGACCAAGTGAAGGACGCTTGTATATACAATAAATTAGATCGCGGGGGCATATCATCTGGTACGTGTAAAGGAGGGCGACGAATGGAAGACTACTTTCCGCACTTAATATGGGTTATTGGAATTCCAGGTGATGCCTTTTGGGTTGTGTACTGCACCAGCAGCCTTCCAATACTTCTTGAACGATGTCCTTTGTGAACTCATTGACGTTTGTGTTGCGTTTGTATATCAATGATATTCTAGTATACTCCTCTTCAGTATCTGACCATGTGAAGCACGTCCGAGCAGTCCTTGAGAAATTGAGCCAGCACAAACTATATGTAAAACTAGAAAAATGCGTTTTTCATGCCACAGAAGTTGAATTCCTTGGGTTTATCCTGACCCCAAAGGGAGTCCGAATGGACTCACGAAAGGTGGACGCAATCCTTAAGTGGCCATCACCAAGTTCAGTTAAAGGAGTACAAAGCATGCTCGGCTTTGCCAATTTCTACCGCAGATTCATTCCAGATTTTTCACATGTCGTACATCCAATCACAGCACTCTTGCGAAAAAATAAACGCTTTATGTGGACTGAAGAAGCTGAAAATGCCTTCCAAGAGCTGAAAGCGAAATTCACGTCTGCACCTGTGTTAAAGCACCCGCGCCCAGAACTTCCATACATAGTGGAAACTGATGCATCCAGTCTAGACATGGGAGCTGTCCTGTCTCAAAACGACCGGGAAACTGGCCAGCTTCACCCAGTAGCATTTTGGTCCAGAAAGTTCTTGGCACCCGAGTTAAACTATGCGGTTACCGACAAGGAGTTATTAGCCATTAAATCCGTCTTCAAAGCTTGGCGGCACTATCTTCTCGGTGCCAGGCATACCATTAATGTGATCACTGATCACCAGAACTTACAGTATTTAAAAACATCCAAGGCCCAATCGTCAAGTCAACTCCGATGGGCATTGTTTTTTGCCGAGTTTGATTTCGTGATAACCTATCGACCAGGTTGTAAGAATGGTAAAGTAGACGCCTTATCCCAAATAGGGATGGGAGAGGCAGAAGTGAACCCAGAACCAGTACCTATAATTTCTGAACAAAGGATTCTTGGCATGACTACTCTACAGACACTAGAGGACATTCAGGTAAAGATCCAGCAACTCTTTGATCCTACAGCCCTGCAGGACTGGGTAAAGAAAGGCCCGGACTACTCTATCACCAATGATCTGCCTTATTACCAAGGGCGGCTATTTCTGCTACACAAGGAACTACAAGAGCTAGTCATTTCCCGTTATCATGATACCCTAATGGAGGGGCACCCAGGTATTGCAAAAACTGAATCTAAAATTAAAAGACAATTCTGGTGGCCCACCTGGCGAAAGGATATTAAATCATTTGTGATGTCTTGTGGCATTTGCGCCCAAAACAAAAGTCAAAAGAAAAAAACAGCTGGACTCTTACAACCTTTAGACATTCCGCCTACACCATGGCACACCTTATTGTTAGACTTTATTACCGATCTACCTCCTTATAATGGGTTTAACACCATTCTAGTTACTGTGGATCTTTTTACCAAGATGGCCCACTTCATTCCTTTAAAAGGACTACCTTCAGCCTCAATTCTGGCCAAAGAGTTCCTCAAAAACATTATTTGCATACATGGATTCATTTCACATTTTTGGAAAAAATGCTGTCAATTGGCGCAAATCGATGTGAGGTTATCGACCAGTTACCACCCCCAGACCGATGGTCAAACGGAGAGTACCAACCAGACTCTCGAACAATACCTGCGTTGTATGTTACATCAGACGGAGAGTAATTGGAAAGACATTCTTTGGATCGCCGAATATGTATACAATAATTCAGTACACTCTGGAACTGGACAAAGCCCCTTTTATACCTTATATGGGCACCATCCTCGAACCTCAGACCTTGACTCACCCCAAGACTTAGAACAGCCCGCAGTAGACCATCTGCTTGCTAAGACTTTACAGAAGCAACTACACATTTAAAACAGGCTAAAGAAAAATACAAGAAAGATGCTGATCGGCATAGAAGTGATTCTCCACAATACCAAATAGGGGACCAAGTATGGTTAGCCACAAAACATATACCTCTAAAGGGAACACAGATCTTTAACCCCAGATATTTGGGACCTTACTCTATTAAGGCCATTATCAACTCGGTGGCTGTCAAGTTGGACTTACCTGCTAATATGCAAATTCATCCCGTCTTTCATGTGTCACTTTTGAAGCCAGTACAACCAGCGACAAGACTAACCAAGCCACCAGACCCCATCCTTGTAGACGGAGAACCCGAATTTGAAGTTAAGAACATCCTGGACTCCAAGCTGATAAAATCAAAACTTTTTTATTTAATCGACTGGAAAGGTTACGGACCACAGGAAAGGTCATGGGAACCTAGTGACCATGTTCATGCACCCCGGTTGGTGAAAAAATTCCACCGAAATTTCCCAGACAAACCGAAACCACAGGGAAGAATGACTTTAGGAAGGGCCTTGGGGGGAGTGCTGTCATGATGCCTACCCCTGGGGACCCAGACGAAGTCCAGCAACCCCAGAAGCAGGCAGCAAGTTACCCCAAGCAAGCCCAACAACCCCCGTTAGGGGCTATTTGGGTGCAGTCCTGGAGCCTATGGCACCATGCTCATATGGAAAGTCAGTCCTGGCGCCATAGGCTCATAGCTTAAAACTTACCTGATGCAGAACATGCCACAAACTTACCTGATGCAGACCATGTTGCAAGAGCTCCAAACCAAACAAGGCTTGGAAGGGACTATTTTACCTAGGGACTATTTTTTTACTCGCGTGGGCTGGTGAGGAATACTTACCTGGGACTACTTTGGAGGCTATTTAAACCACGCGTTATTCTGCATCCAGCAGCGTAACGCTCACTGTGCCTGCAAGTCTGCATCCAGTCTTCTGCCACTCCCGCCTCGAGTTTGGATCTCCCAGAAAAAGGGAGAAAGAAGGAGAAAGGGTTAGAACAAGAGCAATACCTTTGATCCTTACCTGAATTCCCGATCCATCGCGCCTTCGAGCTGGAAGAAAGAAGTTATTTTATGCACGCCGCCTTGCCTGCTGGAGCTCTGCGCTGAACTCACCGGCCTTTGCAGCATCTTCACATTTAACTGCATCCTCCTGCATGTTACCGCCGCACTCCGGCACCTAAGGAGAAGACAAGAACAGCAAGGTGAGCCAAGGGAATACACAGAGGAATACCCTCCATAGACTTACCTGATTTTACCACCAGGGGTACTATTTTTCTTCACGGGTCGGCGCAGCTTCCACTGCATCCTAGCCGAACCCTGGCCCCTAAGGGGAAACAAAAGGACAGCAAGGTGAAAGGGACTAACAAGGGTAACCCTCCTCACCACAAAAGTCTTACCTGATTTTACTTATGGACATTATTTTATCGAACTGTGTTGGATAATACAAATCCTTACCAGAACATTACCGGTTGCCACTAGGAACTCTTCAGTAGGGTCAAGCTGCAACCTGCAAGGAATCGGACAAGAGTGAAAGTCAGGCATTTGAACTCTTGCGAACTACATACTTACGGTGTCTTGCCGGGAATATCGGAGTCAATATTGTCCAGGAACTCACCAATCCCTTCGAGCCAGTGAAGCAACTGGTTATCTACGCGCATCTGTGCTCAATGCAGGATGGAGAGCTCATCTTTTCAAATCATCAGGTGAGACTATAAGAGGGAACATCCAAGGTGATCAGTGGGGAGAACAGCGAGGTGGGGGGATTTACGCTCAACTCCACAGGTGGTTAATTTCCTTTCTCCACTTGCAGAAGAATATTCCTATGGCCAAGCAAACAAAGCGAGGTGGGCCAGTCCAGTCCGTCATCTCAGCCCTACGCATCACATTGGTGGGGACCGCAGCAGTCCAGTCCAGATCGTCGCCTCTGTGGGAGCCAGGTGAGCGTAATACCTCTCCTCTGTCTTCGACACAGTTAACCATGACCTCCTGATCGCACGTCTCTGTGACATCCTGGGAAACACAGGTCAGGCTCTGATGTGGTTAACCTCGTTCCTCTCCGACCACCCATCCCAAGTGGTACTTGGCTCCTTTTACTCAATATCACTTTCTCAACCTGTGACATTCCCCAGGGATCTAACCTATACCCCTGGTTCTTCAAGTCTATATGGCTGCCCTTGCATATGCGATTGCCACTTTCACCTCTAACTTCCAGTGCTACGCCGACGACACGCAACTATCGTTGAGGCTACTCTCAGCCTCCTCCTCGCTCAATTCTGACTGTCTTTCTGATATTCATTCTTGGTGCGCTCCAAACAACCTCTGCCTCAATGCAACTAAGACTGAGATCAATCGCATTGGGACCCCTGCTCGCGTTTTCCCACTTTCGCTCTGGCCGGACTCCCTTGGCCATGCGCCCACACCCACCTGCAAAGTGAGAAACCTTGGGGTCATCTTTGAATCCATTGTCTCCTTCTCCTCTCACATTTCAGACATCTCTAAAAAGTCTAAATATCAGGTTCACCTCCTCAGAAGTACTTTACCTTTTCTCACTTTCCCCCAGGGGCTCACTGTCTCCAGATCCCTGGTTCTCTCCATGCTGGACTATTGCAACAGCCTCTTCCCAAACATCCCTTCTTCTGCCCTACGCCCTCTGCAACTCATCCAGAACAGATCCCCAAGACTTTTCCTTGGCCTGAAGCCCAAGGACCGCATCTCTCTGGCGCTGAAATCCCTACACTGGCTCCCCATAATGCTAGCTCTCTTTCATCCTTGTAGCGCTCTCAGCCTCTGCGTGTATGGAGTGACCTCGTCTGTGCTATGCAATCTGCCTTTGGTGCACTTACGGTGCCCCTCACGGTCTAGCTTTCCCCTTTCTATATCTTCCTCTTCACCCCACAATGTCTCCCACTCTGGTTCTATACCCTCGGGAGGGCATTGCAGCCTTCCTCTTTCTTCATCACTCTTTGCTAGTTCTTTGTCTGATCCCATTGTCCTTACAATACCATCACTGTCTTCATCTCCCTCATCCTTAAAGCTAAGTCGCCCCAAAATATTGTTCTCCTGTTGTCTCTGCACTGCTCTGTCCAGCAAATTGGCTTCCCTTCTAGGCAGGGACCCCGCTATGCTTTTGCTTGCCTTAGAGGCAGAAGCACTATCCCTCCTGCGCCTATAAAGTATGACTATTCTCCTCTGTATTCCCGCTCCTTCATCATCATATAAACGACGGGGACTCATCAGTATATCCTCTACCTCATTATACACCTGCTCCTGCACCCTGCTGATCTCGCGCTGCCCACATGCACATTTATGTTGGATCAGCTGTTTACTTCTTGGCTTCCTGCCTCGCGCTCTCCTGCGCACTCTCAACTTGAATCAGCCGTGTTTGGCAAGGCTTCCGGACCTCGCGCTCTCAGCACGCACTTTCAAACTTGATCATCTGTGTTTTTAAAGGATTCCTGATCTTGGGCTCACAGCACGCGTACATTTCAAATTTGATCAGCGGATCCTGAAGATCCTGACTACGATCCTGCAGCTGAGCCACTCTTTGCAAGGTAAGCCTTGTGACTGTCATTCTCTACCACAGGCCCCTTTTCGTTTCCACGTGTGCAGTCTAATGGGCAGAATTGAGGAAAATAAGAAAATTAAAGATTAGCTTTTTCAGTTGCACATTTTAAACACAGCCGCTTGCCTAAGAAAAGCATGTGTGTAGAAGCACTTGTTTTTTGTCCATCAACAACTGCGTGTGCTCCTGATCTGCTAGACTTTGACCCTTTGTCCAGTACTGCAGTTGCCATCAACCCATTCCAAGATTGCTGCTGGCTTTTTCATGCCGTCTCTGTAGCCTGACCTAGTCCCCTGACCATTGGCTACCTCTTATTCATCTACCAATTGGTTGGACCAGGAGGCAGGAGCTGGCCCTTTGTTCAAAGGCCCATTTATAAGGCCCCTGTCTGCTCCCTGTCCGCTACCGGAAAGCTACATGTGACTATTGCCACAACACAACCCTCTCTGAGGTTGCAACCAAACTCAGCTTTGAAACTGGACTGCCAAGACTCTTTTACCTCACTCACCCTGGGTTAGTTCCCTCCTTCTGATTGACCTTAATGGGTCCTTTACTCTGCTCCGGCTTGTTTGCACAATTCTCTGTGTTATGCTATCTAATGCACTTGTTTCTGCACGTACCTCAAACTTCTGATTCTTACTGTGATTCTATACCCAATGTGCCTTGGCATTTACTTTGAAAGTCAAATTTGGGTATTGTTTTGCATTTAACTTTGAAAGTCAAATTTGGCTGTTGTTTTGCATTTAACTGTGAAAGTCAAATTTGGGTGTTGTTTCGCATTTAACTTTGAAAGTCAAATTTGGGTGTTGTTTCGCATTTAGCTTTGAAGGTCAAATTTGGGTGTTGTTTTGCATTTAACTTTGAAAGTCAGATTTGGGTGTTGTTTTGCATTTAACTTTTGCCATTGATTGTAACCTTCTAGCCCAGTGACTGTTCAATTCCGCTGTACCTGCATACTCCTCCCGCTACCTCCTCTCTCTACTCATCCATGGCACTTTCTGTTTCTCCTATCTATTCCAACTGCTTCTCTATCAACTATCCTTCCCTTCTCACTAAGTCTAGTAAGAAGAAGTTTAAAAAGGTTATCTTGGCCTCCAACCCAGGTTTCCCTATCGCTATAACCTATTCCAGCACCTCTTCCAGACAGACCCTCACCAACATCCTCTTTGTTGTTCCTTAGCCAGATCTATGGACCCCTCATATGATCTCTGTGCTCTGTCCTGTCTCCTCCTGTCCCATTAAGGGTGGCACTTGTTTGGAGGTCCTCATGGATTCCTTCAATTCCTCTAGAGTCATCATTAATGTCTACCTAAATGGCACTTTCATGGTCCAAGGCCCTCAGGCCATCGTCTCCGCTTCAATAGGTGGTTCCCTTACCTCATCAACTTCCTTTCATGTCCGGCTGCCCCTCCGCAGGGCGTACCTCTGATTTGTACCCATACTCCGAAGGTCTTTAAGGCTGGCAACCTCTTTGTCATGCCATTTTGAACTCTCGCTCTGCTGTCACATGCCTCTGACATCTGCCACCTCCAGGAACAATTGGACCTTGATGTCCTCAGTCTCACGATCTTTGACACTCTCCTCCCTGAAGGTTACAAGATCCTCTCCGCTCCCAGATCCTGCCGGCCCGGATGGGGTGTAGCCCTGATCTTTCCTGAGTGGATTCCTGCCATTATCATTCCCACTCAGATTTACTCCTTTTTTTAAAATGCCTTGTCTGCAGGCTCTCCCTCTTTCCTAGCCACTCTCTTATGCTGTCATGGCCACTGGACAAGGGTCTAGACCTTCCTCACCCCAGGGTCCAAATGGACCCAGTCCTGGCGCCTCTGGCACCAGGCTCATGAAAAAGTGTGCCTTGCACACTCTGTGCCTAAGGCACGTGCTGCAGGGCCGGGTGTGGCCATAGAACATCACTGGAAGGCATGTGCAAGAGTCCCTGGGAGGGGCAAGGTGGAGCCACTAGGCGGGGCTAAAGGGAGGGGTCAGGGCCAGCGTAACGCTTACCACTGTCCTTACCTGTGCATCCACTTGGTTCCAGCTGCTCATCTCTGAAGACATCTTACCGGATTCCAGCGAATCCATCCCTGAGATGCCTTTTACCTGAACCCAGCTACTCCACCGCTGAAGGCGTACCTTACCTGAGTCCAGCTACTCCAACGCCAAAGGCACCTCTTACCTGAACCCAGCTACTCCACCGCTGAAGGCATATCTTACCTTAATCCAGCTACTCCACCGCTCAATGCACATCTTACCTGATTCCAGCTACTCCATCGTGTAGGCGCACCTTTCCTACTTCCAGCCGCTCCATCGATGTGCGTGCCTCTTACTTGCATCCCATCACTATCGGAGTTGGAGCCTTCTTCTCACCGTATCTGGGCGCCCAGCTACTAGGAGCTCCACTTCTGTTCTTCTCCTTCACAGTACCTTCATCCTGCAACAGCGGAGCTGCGCAAAACATCCAGGCTTTGCTTCACACTGCCGGCCTTCTCCTGCAAGGGAAAAATAACACAACAGGTTAGAAATCATATAGATAACGAGCGCTTGGCCACGCCATACTTGAGACTAGAGTTCCATCATCAAGGCCAATTTACCAGCTACTTTGGGAGCTCCATCATCCTCAGGGGAATCCCCAGATTCGCTCCACAACTACAATCTGCAGCTTCACACCTATTGGGAAGAGATAAGACATTGCAAGAATTACTATTCATGATCAAGACAAAAGACATTATAATAAACAAACTATAATCATAGCCAAAAGACTTACCTTCGAAGTGAATTGGTCGAATCCACGGACAAGTGAAAAAACTAGGTCCAATCTATGCGCCCCTGCCATAAGAATCAGGATGGATAGCTCAACATTACAACACAACAGGGGCAATACCAGCATCCAGAACAGCCAGAATCTGCAGCAACAGGGAGAGAGAGGAAATCCAGGGGAGCCAAGTCGAGGGAGGGCTCCAACCGTGCCCCAACGCCCCTGCAGAGACGAAGTTAGCGTAACATACTATCGCTACTCTCTACCAACACTCTGATAAAATCACCTATTTTCTCTCTGAGTGGGCAGACCTCTCCTCCTCCCTCCTGGACTCATCCATTCAATTTCTCCTCCTGGGTGACTTCAACATCCATCTCGATTCTCCCTGTACCTCATCTGTGCTCTTTCGCAACCTCTGTGATTCCCTCTCCCTCTCCATCCTTCCCTCTGGCCAGACTCACTCTGCAGGACACACACTTGATGTCTTGATCTCATCTAGCCTTCCCTTCTCTATCCCTCTGACCACTCCTCTCTCCAGGAGTGACCACTGCCTCCTCACCTCTCATATCTCCTTCTCTTCCCCCCAAGCCAAGCCTACCACAACATTGCCACCTACCTTCTTGGACATCCGGCTCATGAAGCGCGTTTCAGTCGAGGATTTCACTGCCTCCTTCTCTCCACCCCTCCTCCTCTGGCTGACCTACACCCTGACACAGCGCTGTCCCTTCTCTACTCTTCTATTTCAGATATTCTTGATGCTCCTGCCCCTATCACGAGGATCTGACTGAAGTCCAAAGCCAAGTGCAATTCCTGGTATGACTCCAACCTAGCTACACTTAAACGAAAGTTTAATGCGGCTGAGAGGAAATGGAGGGTTTCTTGTTCCTCCTCTGACAAACTGTCCTGTCGCCTGCTCCAAAGGCAATACCGACTCTGTCCTCTCCAAGAAGAGAGCCCACATTCAAGCCTATGGGCCTCATTATGAGGTAGGCAGTAAGGGGTTAACGGCGCTGGCAAAGGTGCCAGAGCTGTTAACCCCTTACCGCCCTATTATGAGGGCCGCTCGCAGGACCCGCTCTGGACATCGGGCCCGTTGTTAGCATGCTGCCCATTCCCATTGAGCGCTATGGGGGCTCAAAAGGGAATGGGGATGGTCTGGGTATGGGTTCCCTGAATGGGGAAATACCGAGCCCTCCAAAGTCAGAATGGCCCGGTATTTCCTGATTCAGGGAACAGGGACCCGGACCCGAGTTTGGAGGCAGCCATGTCCTTATTAAGGACATGGCTGCCTCCAAACTTGTAATGAGGCCTTATGTCTCTGCGGCATCTAACAACTCGCCCAAACTCTTTAAAATCTGCAAGGAGGCGGCCAACCCTGCTGCAGTCTCTCTCTACCCCTCCTTTCTTCTCTCAGGCTCGTTGCAATGTCCTTGCCTCTCACATTATCTCAAAAACCCAGGACATCCTGACCACCTTCTTCTCCCCTACTCCTCCTCTCCCCTCTCTGCTCTGCGCTTGCTGACCCTCATTCATCCACCCCCCCACCCTTGTTCTCATCCTTTCCTTCTTTCTCCCCTGATGAGTCCAATCTATGAAAACCTCGTCAAAACAGATTCATCCTTGTTCCTCTAAAACCATCAAGGACCACATTGATACCCTCGCCCCGGCCATTGCCAATTTGTGCAACCTCCCCTTTGCCTCAGGATCCTTCCCCTCCCCTCTGAAGCACTCCCTTGTGCATCCTCTTCTCAAGAAACCCACAGCTGATCCTTCTTGTCTGGCTAACTATCGCCCAATTTCCATTACACCCTTTCTGGGTAAACTCCTGGAAAAACTGGCCATCTATCAGCTGAACCTTCATTCCGATTCTGTTGGCTCTCTCCATGGCCACCAGTCTGGCTTCAGAGCTGCCAGAAGCCCGGAAACTGCTCTCCTGAACACCTGTGAAGATTTGCTCTACAACCTTGACTCTAACATTCCCTCTGTCCTCATCTTACACGATCTCTCTTCTTCCGTCGACATGGTCAACCATACCACCCTGCTCAACCGTCTCCGTGATAACCTGGGTATCACTGGTCAGGCTCATGCCTGGCTGACCACTCTCCTCTCTGACCGACCCTCCCAGGTCCAACTTGGGTCCTTCCTATCATCTATCTCCCTCTCTACCTGTGGTGTTCCCCAGGGGTCTAACCTCTCGCCCTAACTTTTCAACCAATACCTGGCAACTCTCACCCACTGCATTGCCATTTTCTACTGAAATGTCCAGTGCTACGCTGATGACACTCATCTCTTTTTCGGGCTGCCCTCGGACATCTCCTCTCCTTCTCTCTCCTTCTCTCATCCCTGATTGCCTGTCATTCAAAATTTGTGTGCCGGTGTTAAGATAGATTTTCTGAACTCTGACCTGGTGGGTAGAGGTTCAGAAGGCCTTCTGGACAAGCCAGACCAATCAAGGTAGCTATGGCGGCGGTCAAGACTAGGTCTCAGGAGGAGTGAGGGTGACTGAAAGACCTCAAAGAACACACAGAGTAAAGGACACTTACAAATCTCTCCCAGTCAGGTGTACATATATCAAAAATGCAAATGCTGGGTGTTCGTAAGCGGCCGTTGCTTCAGTGATTCAGTGACTCTGATGGTGACGGTTTGACGCTCAACTCTCAATGCTCCATGTGCAGAGTTTCTTTCCTCTAACACATTGCTACTGCTGATCATAGCTGTTCACTGCCTGTGAGAGACTGGAGAGCGCAGACACCACAGATCACAAGCAGAAAGTTGAAAGCGGTGCCGTCGGTAAGCGGTACGCAGTAAGCAGGTGCTCTGGGTGAGCAGTTTTTTTGGGTGAGCATTTTAACTTGCTCCTGTACTGCATTACCGAGACTCCCTTAAGTCTCGTTTAAGCCTCTGTTGTGCCGTACCATGTTCTCCTTGTCCATGTGAGCACTTGCACGGCATTACAACAGTTTCTTTCACTTCCTTGTTTGTTCGTCTGCACAATCAATCAATCTCCCCTTTAACGGTGACGACTGCGGGCCAAGAGCCTTTGAGCCGCCAGTAATAAGAATCATGGTGTGAAAGGGATCTTCAAATTGATGAAAGCTGTATAAATGAGCAGGGAGCTGGATGCATTGAAGCAGCGTTTCGATTTGTGACTGTAAAAGTGTCCAAAGACCTGAGGACTGTTTTTAGAAAAGAGGCTGCTACCTTCTAATAGGTGGCTCGTGTTACGGGTGGCACGAGCCACTTCCATTTTTCTCTTCCTTTCTTTTTGACTGGGATTGCTATGAGTACAGAAGTGCCCTTTGCACGTGGAGATTATCACATGCTTACACCAAGTATCATAGCCCTTAATTGAGGTCTGAGCGCTTAATGGACAAGGGCGCTTTTCGATACGTGGAGACTGTGGGTCAAGGCCCTTTGAACCACGCCAAAAGTGAAAAGTGTAAGTGTAGCAATTCAGAAGTATTGCTCTTGTGAGAGTCAAGTCACTTTAACTTCAAGGGGGACTTCAAAAACGAAACTGCGCAGTACGCTCTTGCAAATCAGCAATAAATCCCCAGAATGGGAGGGGCAGCTGGAAAGGACTACAGTAGATGTAGCACAGAATCCATTCTTGTTAATCTAGGAGACGAGTTCAACTCTCCCTCTGTCACCCAATAGACTTACCCGTGACCATGTGCACGTGGAGAAGTCGCATCGGACAACGGGGGCGGGGGTGGTACGAACTGAAGGAGCACAATCTATTATCCACTCCTGGAAGCGCAGAATTAAGTTCACTGTTACAACCAAAAAGATCCAAAGAAAAATTGACAATCGCTTTGGAAAAAGGAAAAGTAGGAGCATAAATGATGAGGACATTGAGCTCCTTATTCACATTCTGGAACCATCGTGCAGGGTTGAAGCAAACACTACTGAGATACCTCGGGATTCTCACCTCAATAATGAAACAATTCTGGAAGAAGGGAGCGCAAACACTTCCGTAATGGGGAAAGACACAAGTATTAGGCCTCAGTCTTCCTCATTAGCAGGAATGGAAGACTTAGAAATGTAAGAGATATGCACTGCAACAAGGCCCTCACCCCAAATTGAGTCAGGATTACAAATAAATGAAAATAATCTAACTGCACTCAATTTTGTCCTCAACTCGCTGTTGTCAGTATTTGATCAAATAAGAGCAGAGGTACAGTCTCAAGCGGGGGTTCTGCTGGAGTTGACGAAAGAAATCGCGAGTTTACACTCATCTGTAGTGGGGTGCAATAACAACATAAACTCTGTTTTAACTCCAGCCTTAAGTGACCTCCGTCTAGAGATAGCCAAACAAGGATTGAATCTTTCAGCTATTCATCCGTCCATTGCAAACAAAAAGAAAGAAGAGGTGTTATGCACACAGCTACTGTACGACAGCCAGGAAAAACTGGAAAAGAGGTTGCAATGGAAAGAGGGAGAGAAAGCGGGAACAAATGAGGTATTCATAGACTTTGACAACACCCTACTCTCAGAGTCAGTACTTGAGGAATTTAGAAGATTGGCATATGTGGTTGAGGGGCTCCAGGAAGGTGACCCAGATCAGCCACAGTCACAAGATCCATCAAACCAAGATCAGACACCAACATCCAAAGAAACAGACCATCAGCTCTCCAAGCATAGAAAAAAGACTGAGAAAGAGAGATGCCAGAAGGAGGAGAAAAACAAAAGAACCAAGAGGGGTGGAAGAAGGAGAATAAGCAAAAAGCAAAAAGGTACAAAAATAAAAATAATCAGTGACAAATGCCTTTGTTAAGTCCCTTTCTGGGGCTCCCCCAGTTGCCAATTTGGAGGGAGACGAGTCTCTTAACTCCACTTTAGCCCCAATGAGAGATCATAGAAAAGGAACTGCAAAGGAGAATCAAGCTGAACAAAGAAAGCATCTGAGAAAAGGAGAAAGGCAGGGGCAAGTAGTAACTAACACAAAAGAATGAAAATTGCTAACGCGACTATTGGGCTGCAAACCGATTGGCGAGAGGAGAAGACTGAGCATCAAAGAAATCCAGAGAAAAACATTAATGGAAATGGGGATAAACTGGTCCCAAAAGTTGTGCCAAATGTGTTGGAAGTGAAAACTATCAAATTGACCCGTCAAACAATTGGACCAATTGCTCCTTAAAAGTAAGGCTCAACTGGAGCGAGAAAAGGTCAGGTTCGCCGATATTGGGACAACCACTACAGGAGCAAACTTGAAAATCACTCCAATATTTCTAAATTGCATCCCACAAAAGTCTAAGATAACCGTGACCTCAGAAGAGGTAAGATTGGGGCTAGCCAAGTTCTGCACGTTGGATATGAACTGCAATGGAGAAGGAACATCAATGGAAGGGGGAGATCATCTCCAACTACAAGGGGGCAAACAGCTTGCGATGGTTCAATTGACTGTTAAAGAGAAATGGGAGAAAGAGGAGAGGTCTCCTTTCTCGATTCCCGTCATTTGGTTCTCCTTGTCCTCAAACAAAAACAGGATTAAATCTGTGTGTAGGGGAGAAATCCTTGCAGTGCTTAAAAAAATCAGAAGTCTGTATTTGATTAATTTTAAAGATATAGAATATGTACAGTTTCCAGACGTTAAAAATGCACTGGTGGCAGAAGTGGGTCTCTCCTCACGAGAAGGCCAGGATGCAATTTTGGGAGCAGCTAAGGAATTAGAGGATCTGGGCTTCTTAATTTCCCGATCTTCACCATTGGTAAATTGGTAACCAGTTGTACCTACGGTTACTGTAGAGCCCAGACCAATTGTGGCACTGAAAGAAGATGGAGTGTCCCATTCATCTCCAAGAAGGCCTACAACAGAGGGAGCGATCAATCAAGATAATAACTTGCTCCTACTAACCAAAATACTCACACAGGGCTTTCTAAAATTGGTGTTGGGCTTGAAGCCTCTTTAAGCAAAGGGCATCAATGTGATGTGTTGGAACACGCGTGGTCCTAACACCTTTACTTAGAAATGTATGAAAGACTATCTGTTTTGTAAGGGCGACATCTTAATGTTTCAAGGAACATGGTTGGTAAATCCAATTGTCGTTAAAGGCTACACAATTTTTTCTCAATCTACCCTCCAAAAAGCAAAAGGTTGGCCTTCGGGAGGGCTGTTGATGGCCTTTAACAACAATACATTTGGCTATATTGTTTTGATTTCAAATAACAAGCAGGGAATCCAGGCTTGTAAAGCCTCTTGTAAAATTATAGACCATTTCTGGAAGTAATCCTAGTCAATATCTACTGGAACCCTGATGGTTCTACGCAGCAGGAATTCTTTAAAACTTTAGCATCAGTATTCGAGGAGTCTAAATTACTCTTTGGTTGGGCCCACCTACTATAGGGAGGAGACTTGAACTCTCAATGTATTTCTTTGTCCAAAGACCCAGTCGAGTGCCCGAAGAGTGTCCGGGTAGAATTTCTAACAGGATGGGGTTTGAAAATGCCAAATGAGGTGCTGCTGGGTGACAATCTAGCCAAGCCAACAAGGGTACAGGGGTCTGCCATCTCCACACTTGATTATATTTTTATGTCCATAGGTCTCTTTCGAACTAAACCTCACCCTGAATTTGAATTGGGAAGGGGGTAGTGACCACTTATGTTTAGAACTTCCCTTCCCAGACATTTCCGTTGGGGGACAAGAAAAGCAGTTCCAAGCAATTACACTCAATGAAGGGAAATCTTGGCTTCTGAAATACAAGAGGGATGGGGAAGCCCTAAAAAGCCTCCTTAAGGAAGTGCCGGAGGGAGAGTGGCAGGGAAATTTCAGACCCGATAGCTTTATTAAATTTATATGGTCCACCCACCCTCCAAGTCAGGGTGGGGGAGGGAATAAACAGTCACACCGGCATGTCTATGATGAGGAGACTATGAGGAGGAAAAACAACTGAATCAGGGTTTAAGAAAATTGTCAAGGCAGGACTTAACCGTGGTGGATTACAAAAGAGAAGTAACGGCTTTAAAGATTAACTACAAACACAGGTCAGTGAGCAGAAAGATGCTCCGTCTGCAGCAGGACGGCAAACAAATGCTAAGGCTGATCAGCAGTAGAGACTCTGGAGGGTTCTGGTTGGTTATACATCAATCAGAGGGCTCCATAGGAACTTCACAGTGCAAATTGGTCCCAGAAAGAGGGTGGGTTGACTATTTGTCAGAGATCTTCGCCAACCCCTGGAACACTCCCTTCTTAGTAAATACGGAGGTGGCATGTATCTCCCTCTTGATGAAAAGCTATTGGTGGAATTGATTGAAAGTGGTTCCCAGTCAAAAGCAGCCGGCCCTAATGGGTTGACATATCATGTGCTGAAAAGTAATTCCCTTCTTTGGGTAAAGTTATTGCTAGGGCTCTTCAGGGAGATCCTTGCAAGAAAAAAATGTCTAGCATCCTGGAAGACTGCGACTGTGATTCCACTATTTAAGGGGAGCGATCAGTTGTTACCAATGAACTATCGACCGATCGCCCTTGTGGACATCGAGGTAGAACTAGAAAAATGGGTAAAAGAAGCAGATATGTTATCCAAGTTCCAGACAGGGTTTAGGAAGGGTCTCTCTACGTCCTTAAATGGGTGGGCACTAAATTTCCTGAGTGAAAACACAAGGGGCAAGGGGGGCAATCAACAGTTGTACAGGGCCTGGGTATATTTTTCGAGAGCATTTGACCAGGTTGATAGACAATACTTATGGTCAAAGCTCAGATTCTGGGGCATACCAGAAGGGACTTTGTCAATGCTGGTGGAATTGCATTGGGACACATCAGTGAGGGTGTGATTGGATGAGGAGGAAAATTTGTCGGAGCCCATAAGGGTGGAGAGAGAGGTTCATCAGGGGTGTTTAGGAGCTCCCCTCTTCTTCAATCTCTATTTGGCAGATGCTGCAGCACACCTGAAACCAGCGGCTTTAGCAAGTCCAGTGATCAATGGAGAGAGGGTACACTGGCTGGTCTACGCCGATGATGTGGTGTTGTTAGATTGTACGGCAATAGGCCTGCAGCGTCTACTCAATAGTCTGTTTCGCTATGCAGAGGAGAACAGGTCTAGAATTCTAGTATTTAAACACAGAAAAAAAAGAGTTTCATTCCCACAGTGGTCACTGGGAGACAAACTGATTGTTAGGGTGGAAGAGCTAGTCTATTTGGGGTACAAAGTTTATGCTTCCCTGGCTGCCTGCAAAGTGGAGCAGGATATCTGTAACAAAATCCTGCAGGTCATGCCACAAATGAAGAAATAATGTAGAAGTACTGTAAGTTTTCAATCATCCCGTTAATCAAATATTATCAGGCAAAAGTCATCCCAGTTATCCTGTATGGGTTGGAAGCAAAGCCCCTCCTGTGGTTTGGTAATTGGGAAAAATGGGAGGGTCTCCTGTGGAAAAATGTCCTTGGGCTGCCGATGAGCCTTCCTATGCCAAGTCTCAGATTTGAATTGGGATGGCGCTCTTTAAAGGCACAAGCAGGATGGAAGTTGATTTCTCTCTTCCGCCATCTGATAACAGCCAAAGAGGGATTGCTAAATTGTATTGTATTGTATTGTTTATTTATTTATTGAGCGCACCTGCCGTTAAGCAACTGGGTGCTTGCAAAAAATAAAATCTTAAATTACAGGTACATAAATATGTTATATTTCTTATGTTACAGGATAATATATCAAGCATTTCTTATGTTACAATGTCGGATGACTTAAATGTAGGATATGTTACAGTTTCAAGTATTTTACAATAAATGTACAGAGTATTTGGTACAGTTGAGGCATTTAGCAGTTGCTGGTGTTAAGCCAGAGTTTGACATTAGCTTTGAACACATGGAAGCAAGGGGTGGCTCTAAGTGTGTCTGGGATGGAGTTCCAGAGATGAGCTGCTAGAACTGGGAAGCTGGACCCACCAGTTCTTTTCAGTTTAAAGTTGGGGATGTTGATGCTGTTTGAGAGGGCCTTTCTGATGGGTCGTTCAGAAGTGTACTTTGTGAATTTTTCTGTGAGGTATGCAGGTGCTTTTTTGTTCAGACAATTGTGTCTAATGTTCAGAGTTTTAAATTTGATACGGTCATTGATGGCCAGCCAGTTGACGGCTCTTCTATGGACAGATATGTGTTTCCTCTTGGGGATTCCGAGGGCTGTTCTAAGGGCATTGTTCTGCAGGGTTTGGAGTTTGTTGATGTTATGTTTACTGGTGCCTGGGTACAGTGCATTGCAGTAGTCTAATTTGGAGAGGATGAGGGTTCGCGCTATGGTGGTACAGCTGTCTGTGGATAGGTATGGTTAACAGGCATGGATGCGTTTGCAGGTGTAACTGGTTGCTGAGGCTGTAGCATTTACTTGCTTGTCGAGTGTGAGAGCTGAGTCTAAGTAGTATCCTAAGGTTTTAACTTCCTTGGCTACCTTAATTTTGATGCCATCAATCATGATGGAATTGTACAGATGGGGTAATTTGTTAAGTTAACTGGTAGACCCGATGATTAAGAGCTTGGTCTTGTCGTCGTTAAGACATAGGCCATGTGTGGCCATCCAGGTTTGGATGATTTGGTAGATTTTATTTATGAGGCTGGTGTCCTTTTCATAGTCGCCCTGGATTGGGATAAGAATCTGGGTATCATCGGCGTAGTTGGTATATGAGACCCCTAGTTTGTCCAATATATCAAAGAGAGGCTTTGTAAAAATATTGTACAAAGTGGGGGAAACACATGACCCATGAGGGACTCCACAGGTGATGGGGATTGGATCCGTTGCTAATGTAGGTGAGAAGACTCTTATGGTTCTCTGGTCCAAGAATGAGTTTATCCACGCCGTGGCTTTTGTGGAGAAGTTGGCCGCCGATTTGAGGTGATTACAGAGTACCTTGTGATCTACCAGGTCGTAGGCAGCTGATAGGTCTAGGATTAGGAGAATAGAGATGTCTCCTCTATCTTTGCACTCGTCTAGTTGGTTTTTAAGATCAAGGAGAGCCGTTTTGGTTCCATGTCTCGGTCTAAATCCTGATTGTCTTGTCCCTAGTAGATTGTTACTCTCCAGATAAGATTGGATCTGTAGATATGCAGCTTTATCTAAGATTTTGAGGAGGAATGGGACAGTTATTATGGGCCTATAGTTTGTTGGGACATTGGGGTCCAGGTTTGCTTTTTTTAGGAGTGGTAATATCCAGGCATCTTTAAGGTTGGTTGGTTGGCACAGAGCATGATTTGAATGATGAGTTGATAAATGATGTGACGAAGGGGGCTAGTTCATGTGCAGCCTCTTTAATAATTGGGGCTTAACAGGTGTCACCAAGGCAGCAAGACGGGTTAAGAGACATGATGATGTTCTTAGTTTCCACAATAGAAATGGCTCTAAAACTAGGTTAGGGGGTTTAGTTTGGTTGGCGGCAAGTTCCTGGAGGATGGTTTTTTGCATAGAGAGGGCAATGTTGTAGAGAGCAGATTATTTGCCTAACATTTTGTCTTGTAACATTGTGATTTTGTTGCATAAGGCCTTTTGAATGTTTGTGCACCAGGCTTTGTCTCTGGTACAAGAGTCTATGGGTGCAATTGGGGATTCTTATTCTCTCAGGATGGAGAAGATTTCCCTGGTATTCGAATTTGCTTTTTTGATTCTGTCATTAAATGTCTCTTTTTTTGCCTGATTGATTTGTTTTTTGTAGCTGTTAGTAAGGGCAGTGAGGAGGTTTTTGTTATGGGGAGAAGGGTTTTTTCTCCAGCAGGCTTCTGCATGTCGTTTCTCTTTGCATAGGGCTTTTAGCGTGGGAGTGAACCAGGTGTTAAGATGGGCAATAGGTTTAGATTTGGTGAGTTTCAGCTGCGCAATGGCGTCAATCGCCGAGTTGATGGTGTTATTGTACAGGTCAGCTAGATCATTGGAGTTAGAGATCAGGCTAGAGTGATTAGTGATAGGTTGAATCAGCGGGAGAAGATTCGAGAGTGTTGTATCTTTTTTGCAGCGGGTGAGGGCAGGAGGAGCATGAGGTTCAGTAGATTTAGGTTGGGGAAGGTCTGAAATGGTCAATGAAATCAGATAGTGATCAGTCCATATGCAAGGATCAATTGCTGTTATGAGGGAAACGCAGTTGATATCTGCGACCCAGTCCAATGTGCGGCCTTTAGAGCGCATGTCGCTATTATTCCGTATAGTGAGGCCTGCTTCACAATAGTGTTGGCTATGGTGGAGGCATTGGAGTCTTTTAGGTCCTTATAGCCTTAGTTAAAATCGCCTAATAGAATGATTTGTGTTCCCGGTTTGGAATTAGTGTTTAAGAGGGTGGTTAAGTCTTCTTCAAAGGTGCCTAGTGGACCAGGGGGTCTGTAGATAAGGTATACCGTGATAGTACGTGAGGCGGAGATTTCTAGTTTTAGGCAGAGTAGTTCAGCTGATGGCATAGTAATGCTGTCTATTTCTTTGATGGTGAGGTTGGCTTTGCAGATAAGAGCTATGCCTCCTCCTTTGGAAGTTTCTATGTCTTTTCTGAAGATGGTAAAGTTTGGGGGTATGGCTATCATAAGGGCAGGGCCAGCAGCTTTGTGTAGCCATGTTTCAGTAACTGCTAGGAAGTCGAGTTGGTTACAGGTGATGATGTCAGCAATTTCAGAGGCGTGGGCTATTAGGGATCTAGCGTTGATTAGACATCCCTTGAGGTTTTGTGTTATTTTAGTGTTATTGCTAATGTGGACCTTGTTGGGCAAGGTTTCAGAAGATTTGGTACAGGGTATTTGATTGCAGCTAGGTTTCCTTTTGTGCGTGTTTCGCCTGGCGTGTATTAGATCCTCCTTAGGGTGGCTGTGAGGTGGGTGTGCACTTGGTGGTTTGGGAAGTCTAGTGCTTATCTAAGGTTCCTAAGTCCGGTAGGACAAGCATGATTCTGTTGAGTCTGGGTAACGGGAGCAGGTTGTTTGGGTAGTCTAGTGCCTAGTCTAGAGTTCCTTAGTCTGGTAGGACAAGCCTGATTCAGTTGGGTCTGGGTAACGGGAGCAGGCTGTTTGGGTGGTAGCTGTGTGTACATCTTTCTGGTTGGTTCCCTTTCTGTAGGCAGATTGTGGTGGGGGCTACCATAATGGCTAAGGCAGAAAGTGTAGAGAGTAAAGCTAAGTAGCATATAGATGTGTCAGACATGGGAGATGTCATAACAGGGTTTGTTGGTAGGTTGGCCTGTAGTAGTCTGGTGCATATTAGTAGTATAATCTAAGTGTGCAGAGTGCAGATGGGTTCACCTAGATTCAAGATTCACAATATGAACTAAAATGCATGACTTAGAGTAGTTAGCATCGTGCAAGGCAAGCGACCAAAGGGTCTTAAATAGGTACAGGATGCAGTGGCAAATGCCGATATCAACTTGCATATTGTTAAAAAAAGTTCGAGAATGCTTATAAATCTGAGTACATGGGCAGAGGAAGAGCTGTCAAATGCAAACACAAATCTCCAAACACGAATTGCGAACCCAATGAAGGCTAAGAAATGATGGGATGAAATGAACTGGATAGTCACAATTGACACCATGCATGCCTCAGTACCCCCCAATTTATTCCTCTTGGCTGATAAAAAGCAGGGATACTTCGCTAAATACCTGGTAGAATTCTTGCATTGGAAGACTAGGAAAAAGTTCCTTAGAGTTTGTTTAAATGTGGTACACACAGGGGAGGTCCTCTCTAGAAGAAATCTAGGTGCTAACTCAATTGCTCTATGCAATATATGCAAAAATCCAAAAGAGAAATCCCTAAAACACCTTTTAATGGAATGTGAGGGAATCTGGCCGATAAGATCCGTGCTTTCTGCTGGCTTTGGGCTTGGAACAGCAAGTTTTCTGCCCGATATGTTCTGGGACAGATTGGTCTCAGGCCCATTTCAGGCCCTCACAATCGCAGTGGTTCAGGTGTTGAAAAGTAATCAGATAATGTTCTAACATGTTCAGTTAAGCACTATGGTGGTCCAGACATATTGAGGATAGATATGAAAGCTTATTGGAAAAGATTGGTAGTAAAAACTCCAGCCTTCCTCAATCCTTGTCATCAACATTTCCTGTTTTATTTCTTGTTCCTCTGCTAAATGGTTGAAACATGATTTTATGACAATTTCTTTTAAGTGATGATATGTTTTTATATATGTCGATGATATTTGATTGATTTCTTTCTTAAATTATGATGGTAATATATATGTTGCTTTGTAAAAGGTTTCTTTCTACCAAATACAATTAAAAAAATATTTAAAAAAAAATACATTTATTCCAAGGCCTTTGCAATTCAACACACAGTAAGAAAAGCACAGCAATACTATTAAACCAACACAATCCTATTTATACACAACCAATTGGGTCCCAAGGATGAATGCACCAAATGGGTCCACAACCTTAACAGGGAAGGAAGCAGGAAGTGCAAATCGTCTTTAGGCCCTTCTGTATCAAATACAATCCTAACTGAAAGGCAGTCCAATCCCTAAAATGAGAGGAGCCTAATGCTCAAATGTACTTGCGAAGCTTGCGCATGCGGTAGTTCAAATGGGAAAAGCAGGGTCTTTTGTAGGGGTTGTAGCAGCTCAGGACGGTAGGTGAGGTGATGCAGTATAGGTTCCACTATTTGAGGAGGGCCTCCACTTGAGGGCAGAGTCAATTCCAAGAGTTGGGAATAGTTTGCTTGTTCCCACTAGCAGTGGAAAGGAGAGAGGCCCTCACGGGGCACTTGTGCGTAAAAATGGATGGATGCGCTAGGGGCCACTGGTTAGGGTTGCAATTACTCACTGAACCCCGGCGCACTCCGGACCAAACTTCGGCAGTCAAGTCCACTTTGGTTGCAAGCTCAAATACAGCAATCTCGCGACTCTGTGGCTTTCAGCGACGAAGTTACAGCATTGATTCCCCTATAGGACAGTGGCAATCTCTCCGCTCATGATGGATGGATCAGGCCAGTTCTGCTGTAGCAGGCTTCAGGGCACAGAGGACCACAGCTGCAATGAACTTGCAAAGTTGGTCACCATGGCTGAGCGACACAGCAACCGTGTAAAGTCTGGTTCGGGTGCACTCACTTTACTCCAGACCTGGGAACGCCAAGTGTACGAAATTTGGTATGAGAGTGCCGTGGACACAGAGCTTGCAATATGCCAAGTTTCCAATGCCTCCTTGAAATGGTGGCGGTATCAGGGCAAAACGTCTGCGCAAGCTGGTCAGTCCACTGGCTGGCCCCCGGACACTTCCGAAGAGACTTATTTGCAGGTTAAGACGAAGGTGCCGAGAACAGTTGGTCCGACTATTCTAATGGTTTGAAGCGTCTTCACAGACCTTCTAGGACAGCCTGATGCACAGGTGTCCAGCGGGATGACAGCAGGGTCAGGGTGCCAAACCTTCCAGAGGGTCACCAGCGGTTCCTCGACTCAGCTTCTTAGTTTCAGGTACTTGGATTCTATCCTTGGTTCAGTGAGAACTTCAGAGATTGACATGGTATGGGTGTTTGGGGCCTTCTCTTATCCAGAATCTCCTTCGCGCCAAAACAAAGAGGACACAATGGGAGATCTGCTCACATACAGGCATACCATACGTGGACCAATCATGGACCATGGTGGTCCCAGGCATTCACAGCACTCCAGACTCTCTGCCACCCAGGATGTGTAATGGAACCAGACGTTCCAGCCTACATCCTGGGGTCGCGCACAAAAGGCATGCAGAAGCCCGCGAAAGCTTGGTGCTTTGCAGGAAGATACATGCCCAAATAAGGACTGCCTCGAGTTGGCTCGACCTGGGGAAGGTGAAGGGGCAAAATGGCCAAAGGACAGGACAAAGAACCTTGTGGCGTGGCCATTTTGGAGCCAGGCCACCTAACCGTGCCAAACACGGTAATCGCGATTTACCTGGCAAGAAAGGGTTAAAAATATGCGAAATTATAAGCTGCCACCAGCCCTGTCCTAGGCACATCTGCACTGCTCCTAAACAATCCTTCGAGAGTATCTAGGGCCTTTGGAAATGACTAGGCCCAAGTGCACTGTACTGTCAGGTACATTTTACCCTTGTTACATGTTGCAGAAAAGTTGCAACATGGACAAAGACTAAGGGAAATAAAGTCTCCCAGTACTGACTGTCTTTAAGGGCATGTCAGTTTCCCTATTAAAAGTGAGTGAAAATCCCAGGGGAGTGCAGCAGAAGGCTGGACTCCTATGGTAAAGTCAGGCTGTGGTGTTTAGATATCAGCACAAAGTTGGGGGGTTCACAACTGGAGGGAAAATTACACATGAAATGGACATCATTCCTAACAGCCACCAATGATCTTTGTCTAAATGCCAACAAGCTTGAGATCTTCCTCATTGGTACACCGTCACCATCCTTTCCCCTCACTCTCTGGCCAGCCTCCCTTGGCTCTCCTGCTAGCCCTACCTGCGAGGCTAAGAACCTCAGGGTCATCTTCGATTCCACACTTTCCTTCTCCGCCCACATCTCTGATGTCTCAAAAAAGTTAAACTTCCTACTTCACCTCCTCAGAGGTACTCTGCCTTTCCTCTCCTTTCGCCAGAAACTCATTGTCTCCCAAGCTCTGGTGCTCTCCAGGTTGGACTATTGTAACAGCATCTTTCTAAATCTTCCTACCTCTACTCTCTGCCCTTTACAACTAATCCAGAACAGGACTGCAAGACTTGTCCTTGGCCTCAAGCCCTGGCATCGTATCTCTCCAGCTCTGAAATCCCTCCATTGGCTGCCAGTGGATGCAAGGAATAAATTCAAAACCCTCTGCATTGTCCATAAGGCTTTCTGGGGCCTGGGTCCAAAATACCTTCAACTATCCCTCCTTAAATACATCCCCTCTCTTCGCTCTTTGCTCCTCTATCTCTAATTCCCTCAGGGTCAGTCGTTTTTCAAAGAAACGAGCTGGGGGTAGATCTGTGTCTTCGGCTGGAGCCTCTGTTTGAAACAATCTCTCTGCCACTCTACAACTTGAGGAGAACCATCTCTGGTTCCAGAAGTACCTCAAGACCTTCCTCTTTGCTTCTTCCTTCGCCCCCCCACTCCCCTGTTGTCTCTCTCTCGGCACTGTGCACCTGGCCACCCTCTGTCTTCCGGCCCAGGTACCTACTCACCCTGCGACCCACCTGCACTGCCCCCCGGGCCACCCCTTGCAATGAGGTCTGTATCTGTACCCATAAAGTCCCACAACAACCTTTCTTTTCTCTTCTGCACTTATCAGACATACCCTGTCTGCTGCCTTAAAAACAGCACTTACCACTTGCTGGCTGTGCTATGACTGTTTATTGCTGTTATTATTTATTTATTTTCTTTATTAATTATGTATCTGTTTTCTCCTCTGCTCCGCACTTTCCACCTCTCCCCCTTCCATGCACTTTCCCCCTATCCCTTTCCCATGCACTTGCACGTTCTCAATGTCACTGGGCCTAGTAAGATTGTTGTTTTGTTATCCCCTGTTCCCCATCCCTGCCTTGTCGCGCTTTGAAACACTTGTGTACGAGCGCGATATAAATAAAATATCATATCATATCATACCTCCTCCTTAAGGTGTCTTTCTCTACTTCTCTCTCTCTCGCTCCTGTATTTCGTGTCTTTCTTTCTTCGCCATGATTCAATGTTCTTTAACAGTCCTCTCAATCCCCATTTTCCTCTTCGCCCTTCTCAATTGGAACTCCCTCTCCTTCTCTTCTTCACCCTTTCTCATCGCCTTCTCCTCTATTTCTTTCTGTCTTCCCCTCCTTTCCCTATCCTCTCTTTCTTTCTCTTCTACTTTCTATACCTCCTTTTTTGAATGTTCCTGTTCTTTGTTTTCCTCCCATTCTCTTTTGTCCACTTCCTTCATTGTCTCTGCCCATTCTATATCCTCTTCCTCCTTTTCTTTTCTCTTTGTCTCTTAGCCTCTGCCTCAGGGCCTCTGGGCTCTGAAATGTTTCTTGCATCTAATATGAGCAATATCTGTCCTCCCACTCACTCAGTGGAATTGTCGTCTCCCCATCCCCCCTAAAGCAAATTTGACAGTTTGGGCGAACTGGTTGGTCCCACCAGCTCAAGGGAAGAAGTTTACTGGAGGATTTTCTCTGTCGTTGGATTCTGAAGATTTGGACCTGCAGCAGGGCTTCACCGCGCGGTTCAGTTGTTGTAGGGGTCCTCTTCTGCCAGTTCCTCATTGGTTCTTTCGTTCCAGTGGCGACTCTGCCTTTCCAGTCCCAGAGACCTGCTTTTTATGCAGTTTTCCCCCATTCATACAGCCTGGCTGTCAATCACACATCTGGGTGGCTGTCCTGGTAAGGACAGTCCCCTCAACCAATCAAACAGGAGTGTGACTTGGGTTACCAAGGGAACCCATGGCAGGGGTCCGAAGATCCCTCCCTCACATCCTGCCTACCTAGACTTTCAGGTGCCTTAAGGAGCGCTTCTGTGCAGAAGCCTGCAAAAAGATAGCGAACAAAGGAGTCATCCCCAGTTTGGCGCGCAGAGAAAAACACGAGAAAGACTTTAACAAAAAGAAATGGCGGATAAACCCAGCCGGAGCCAAAATAAAATGTATTTGGTCAAGCGAGTTTATGTACGAGGCTAATCTAATAGCCTAAAACATGACCACTTTATATAAGATAATCGCGGTAGAAGAGGTAGGGTAGATACCACTGCCACCAACCAAGTCTTAATGTAAAGGGAGCGAAACAATGCTCCAAGAGGTACAGACAAAAAGGTGTTAGAGTTAACCCTTTCCAATACTCCATTTAAGATGGGGTGTACTGGGTCTGCGGTTTAAAGTGACTAAAATAAAGTTAATGGCAACTTAACCCTTTTCTGGGGGACATTAGTCAGCCCCAGAAAATGGAGTCAGTGGGAAGTCTCAAAGGCAACCCTGTGTCACTGCACTGAAGGTGCTGTGTAACACACATGAAAATATGAGGCCATGTAGTAGGTGAGGCTCCAGTGTTCCAGATCACACAAAAAGTGAAAACACGCACAGCAAAACACATGTAAGAGTGGGGAAAAAAAGCTCACACTCTTACCAGGTGATAAAAATAAATCCTAGAAATCCAGCAAAGCTGCTGAGGGACTCATTAGGTAAGAGAAATCAGCCATTTATGAGAATTCTCCCTAACACTCACCCAAAAGCCCCAGACTAAGGGACATCCACTCCTGGATGAATCTCTACCACTAGTCGGTTATAAACATCCTAGAGAGACCATCAGCATTTTAGTGGTGACATCCTGCTCTGTCCTCAATGGTAAAATCAAACACTTGCAGGAAGATTGACCATCTTAGAAGTTTTGGGTTTTCCTCTTTCATTTTCATTAACCATCTCAAGGCTTAGTGGTCTGTCTGAATCACAAAGGCAGATCCATACAAGTATGGTCTAAACCTCTTCAGAGACCACACAATGGCAAAACATTCACGATCTATGGTTGCCCACCTTGTTTCTGGTTCCTTCAGTTTCCTACTGATGAAGCAAATGAGGTTCTCCCTACCTTTCTCATCCAGTTGACTAAGGATTGCACCTATACCTATATTGGCGGCATCTGTCTGCACAATGAAGGGTTGGTGATAATCAGGAGCTCTTACGACTGGAGCTTGACAAAGGGCTTTCTTCAGGTTTTCAAAGGCTTGATTGCACTCCTCATTCCATCTAACCCTTTTAGGGAATTTTGGAGAGGAGATCGCATTCAAGGGAGAAGCTATGGACCCATAGTTCTCTATGAAATTCCTGTAGTATCCAGTGAGACCTAGGAAAGCTCTCACTTGCGTTTGAGTAGTAGGGTGGCCCAGTTTTGCACAGCTTGTACTTTGCTGGGCAATGGCCTTATCCCACCCCCTCCTACCTCATGACCAAGGTAGACCACTTTACTCTGACCAATTTGACATTTGCTTGTCCTTATGGTCAGATGGGCCTGCCAAGAGCCTGCAAAACATATCCCAGGTGATCAATATGTTCTTTCCATGCAGGGCTGAACACTGCAGTGTCATCCAAGAATGCCATACAGACATCCTCCATCCCATTCAGAACTTGATTAACCATCATTTGAAATGTAGCATGTGCATTATTTAGTCCTAAAGGCATAACCTTAAACTGGTAGAGGCCTGCTGGGGTAGAAAATGCAGTTTTCTCCTTGGCATGTTGTGTCAGTGCTATTTGCCAATAGCCTGGGGTTAGGTCAAATGTACTGAGGTACTTGGCTGAACCAGGTTTATCCACCAGTTCAGCTGTCTTTGGCAAAGGATGGGCTTCAGTCTGAGTGACTGCATTTAGAGCTCTATAGTCCACACAGAATCTCATCTCCTTGGATCCTGCCTTTGGTACTAGGACAACTGGACTAGGCCATGGACTTGTAGATGGCTCTATAACCCCGAGATCAAGCATCTTGTTGACCTCTCCTTTGATGTGGGATCTCACATGCTCTGACATTCTGTAACCTCTGCTTTTCACATGTAAACAGTCACCAGTGAGAATATCATGCTGGCCCCAAGGGGTCAAGCCTGGTGATAGTGAAAACAAGGAGGCAAACTGATTCAACAGAACTTTGCACTCCTCCTGTTGTTCAGAAGTCAGCTGAGAAGAGAGATTAACTCCTTCCATCTGTTCATCTAAAGGTTGGCCTCTGAGGAGGTCAGGTAGAGGTTCACTCTCCTCTTCCTCTTGAGCTGAAGCTAGAAGCAAAGCTCCCACTTCTGGTCTCGAGACATAAGCCTTTAAACGGTTGGTGTGAAAGACTCTGGGAGCCTCTTTAGGTCTGCCTAAGTCCAACAAATAGTTCACCTCTCCAAGTTTGCCCACAACCTTGAAGGGTCCTATCCATTTGTCCTGCAAGGCCCTCTGCCTTGTTGGCACCATAAATAATACAAGCTGATCTTGAGTAAACTCAACCATGCTGGCCTTCTGGTCATGCCAATGTTTGACCAGAGCCTGACCTTCTTTTAAGTTATCACTTGCTTCTGCCATCATGTGTGACATTCTACTCCGGAGACCTATCACATAGTCAGTCACTCTGACTGGCTTGGGGGAAGGAGCACTCTCCAACCCCTCCTTGATCAGGGCCAATGGACCTCTGATTGGATGGCCATACAGGAGTTCAAAGGGACTGTAACCAACTACCTCCCGAGGGACTTCTCTATATGCAAAGATAAGGCATGACAGTAGAAGGTCCCACTTTTTCTTAAGGGGTTCCTCTAAAGCACCTATCATGCTCTTCATAGTATGATTAAACCTCTCTACCAGTCCATTTGTCTGTGGATGGTAGGCTGTAGGGAACTTGGAAGTGACACCACAGTTTTTCCACATGGCTTGCATGTAGTGGGACATAAAATTGGATCCTCTGTCGGATATTACTTCTTTAGGAAGCCCTGCTCTGGTAAAAATACCAAGTAGACCCTTACCCACAGCCTGAGCCGTAACAGTTCTCATAGGCATGGCTTCTGGGAATCTTGTAGCATGGTCTACTACAACCAGGATAAACCTGTTCCTTGAAGATGTGGGAGGGTCAAAGGGACCGACAATGTCAATGCCCACCTTCTCAAATGGAACTCCACCACTGGGAGAGGCACCAGGGGTTCCACATTCTTGGCTCCACTCTTGCCAGAGGTTTGGCAAGTGTGACAGCTCCTACAGAATTTGTCAACTTCTGAACCCATTTTACGCCAGTAGAAGTAGAGAGAGAGCCTTTCCTTGGTCTTCTTGAAACTTAACTGACCAGTCAAAGGTATCTCATGGGCTAACTGTAGGAACTGGAGTCTGTTAGCAAGGGACACTACCATTCCTTTGCAGTCCCCAGGGATTGACTCAGTTGGTTCACTGTAGAAGAGGCCATCTTCCCAGCTCACCCTGTGCTTCCCAACTTCTTGCCCATCAAGTTGATTAGCAGCCTGTTGTGGAAGACCTTCAAAAGTAGGACACTCTCTCTGTCCTTTGCTAAAGTCTGCCCAGTTGGGTCCACCTTCTGCCATTAAAGACTGCAGGTCAGGGTGGTCAATAGGGTCAATATCTCCAACTAAGACAGTGTCTTCTTCCAGATCTGACTCTTCAGATGCTGGCTCAACCACACAAGGTGGCACCTCACACTCTGCCTCAGCAGGTGGAGAAGTCACAGGTGTGACTTTGGACAATCTTGGGGATGCCCTTTTTGGTAGCACAGGGGTGCTGTCTGCATTTTTCCTGGAGGTCTTGGGTTTCGCCTTTGCCTCATTCTTCCTAGAAATAGCAGTGAGCAACTTCTGTGAGAGTGATAGTTTCCTCTGTCAACTCCTCTGGAGATCCTCTCAAGGTTCTCTCCCTTGCAGCCCTAGTGAGCTCCTGTTTCCTTTTACTGGGAGGCCTGGGGGTGCTTGACACAACTCCAAGAGTTTTAAGGTCATTACCCAACTGGACTCTCCCAGGCACTTCACTTTGCATACTAACAGGTATGCTGACAGTCATATAATTACACTGGATGAGAGCTGGTAACTGGGGAAGCATTTGCACAGGGCCTCCAGGTAACTTGGTGAGGCATTTGGGTGCCTTAGCAACATCCTCCACCTTTAAAAATGATTCATCCACCACAGTTATGCTGGCTCCAGTGTCTCTGATGGCAGGGGTTTCCTGACCATTCACAAGAACTCTATCTTTATAATACTCGTTAGTATTATCTGGGATGGAATTATAGACATCTAAATTCTGTGTTCCCACAAGCCCAGGGACACTAAAGAAACACTAGCTGAGACTCTTATGGGTTCATCAGCCAGTAGGTGAAAGTTGCCACCTGCCATATGTACTTCTTCCTCTGGGGAGAAGGCTAAGGAGACATTGTGGACCCCTGAAGGTTTAACCTTACATCTGGGATCCCCTTTCATATGGTCAGTTGACCCACAAACATAGCATTTCCCAAATGTTTTGATGAATGGGGGTTTGTTCTGACCTCCATCTGGTTTGGGTCCAGATGGTGCACTAGCCTGATTTGGTTTTCCTTGTGGTTTAACCTTATGTTGCTGTTTGTGGCCCTCTTTTGGATTGGAGGTATTACAATTCTCTTTGTTATCTTTCTTTGGCTGTTTCTCCTCATCCTTTTTCTGAGTAGCCCCAGAATCCTTGTGAGTAGCCCTGTTAGCAACCCACAAGTCAGCAGCCTTAGCTAGCTTTGTTGGATCTATCTCCTTAGAATCAGCCAAGTGCTGTCTGAGTTCAAGAGAGCAGACATCAAAAATAGACTCCAACATAACAAGACTTCTCATTCCTTCATAAGTGTTTACTCTGTAACCCTTAATACAACCATCTAAGTTTTTCAGACATTCACATACCCAGGTAGCCCAAGGGGTACCATCATGCTTTTTGAGGGTCCTAAACCTCTAAAGGTACTGGGAAGGGGTCTTCCCAAATCTAGCGATTAAAGCTAGCTTCACACACTCAGTATCCATCCTATCCACCTCCCCCAACTCCATCACAACATTAGATGCAATAGTAGGTAACCTAAAGAAGAGCCAGGGAAGCAATTGATTCCCTGTTAGACCTTGAATACCATGGTTATACTCAAACATTGCCAACCAATCCAAAATATCAAGCTTAACCTCATACATACCCACAATTTATTTAGGCATACTGGGTCTCTTAGGACTGGAATAACTAGAAGACTCTGGGAGAGAAGCATTTTCAAGAGACAATCTTTTCATTTCTATTTCATGGTTCAACTCCATTTCTCTGAGTTTAAGTTCTTGGTGTTATTGTTCAGTTTGAGCATTTAAACATTTGAATTCCAGCAGTTCAAGCCTCATTTTCTCTAGAGCAATAAATTCAGGACTGAGTATAGGACCTGTGGGGGTCCCAGTGGACAAGGGTTGAGGTTGCTGAGCAGGCAAGGGAGCAGAGAGGCTTACATTCATAGACACATCTACCTCTTCCAACTCATCATTGACAGACATATTATCATCCTCAATACTTTCCACATTTGCCAGAGAGTCAGACATTTCAGACCCACTCCCTGGACTTTGGTTCTTTAACACCTTTTCAACTAATTCAATCCTTTTGCCTTTGTCAGAGAGTTTCCTTTCCACATCTTTCTTAAATAATCAGCAGTGTAACTCGGGAGGGTCTCCTGACTGTGGCTGTCCATATCAGACATGATTAATATTGCTTTTTAGTGATGTTAGCCTTGTGGTTAGTTGATCCAAGGTAAAAGCAGCTCTCTAAGTGTACTTTGATCCTCACTGCTGTACACCGTAGATAGGCAGAATTATATGCAGTACCCTTTGGGAACACCACACACAATTAATACTACAAGTCACAGTACAATTTCACCTTTGGTACAAACCTGTACTACACAGTTAAAATGGTAGTAGTAGCGGAGCAGCCAGACTTATCTCAAGAGTAAGGGAGCAGTATCAAATAGTTACACAAAGGACAGCAATTACTATGATTCAGGCAAACACTGACTCAAAGTTTTCAAGTAAAAGAATATACATTTATTTCCCTCTTCAGTTGTATAACAGTACACTATTATAAGCAGTCTAAAATTCACACTCTTAATACACCACACCACTTCCCTTAAATTCCAGACAAGTTAAGCTCACAAAATGAAGTGGGAGCAAAATGGCTCTTCAGCAATTTAAAAGGGAGGGAAAGACAAAGATAATAGAAATTAAATCACACCAACAGGTAAGTACTTAGGGCAATTGAACAAGAGGAACTACAGATATATAATCAGGTAGAAAAGGCTTAGGGCCAAAGTCAATGGGTCAAAAGTCTTTTGCTCAAGATCGCACCGTTCAGGGTAATTCGCAGTAAAGTTTGTGGCACGGTTTCCGGACGAGGTTGGATGATACAAAGGTTAGTTCAAAGAGAAGAGAAGGACAAGCCCTTGGATTGGAGAAAGATTTCAAACACTTTCACCGCGGTTGAACGAAACAGACAACCAGATTTGTACAGTACCTTAAAACGGAGAGGAAGCTGTAGCTGAGACGGACATTCCTGGTAGTTCCTGCAGGCTCACGGTTCCTGAAGTGTCTTTCGGACTGACAAGAAGTAGGAAGACTGGAGGGTCCTGCACTACCCAGGGAAGAAACCAGCAGCAGAGAAAAGCAACGATTAAAAGGTGCGCTCCTTAACACCCAAGCAGGGTCTGACCTTCCTGGCTATCTGGCCCACTGTAGCTCTGTACAGCGAATTCGACCAGAGGAGGGGTCCTGGCTTGCAGTTTGGGTGATCTGGTTGGTCCCACCAGCTCAAGGGAAGATGTTTTCTGGAGGATCTTCTCTGTCGTCGGATTCTGAAGATTCGGACCTGCAGCAGGGCTTTGTGCAGGAGTTAAAGCGTGCCTTTGCGCAGACTACCAGAAGGGTGCGCACGGACAGCAAAGAATTTGTTAATACTTTTTCTCATGCTCTACCAAAGTACATCATGACCCAGCTAGTGAGAGATTTTCATGAGAAAAGATCACTAGACTGGGTCACTGAACAGGCCACCCGAATCTATGAGGTTCAAAAGCCCATAGAAAACAAGAATGCTCAAAAAAGCCCCAAAACAACCAACACGCCTGCTGCTGCTAAGGTGGCCGAGGTAAAGGTTGCCCCCATTTTGGATTTGGAGATGGGGGGCCTAAAAACCAGCCTGCACAGCAGAATAACCCCAAGCCCAGAAGGCCCTCGGGCCAGTCACAGACAGGAAGCCAAGGAGGTAGTCTCACAAATGGGATCCCTCACTCCCCTGACTATGTAACTCCCCGCTACAAGGGGAACAGACCCATCCTGGGTTATGTGTGGACTCCTCCAGCCCAAGGGGGGGGTCCAACCAAGCAGTCCCTAACCCAGGGAACTTCCCTCCTCACTTCCCCAGGAGGGCAGAAATTCCCCAAATCCTGGCCAGAACTTTTTCCCCAGGTACCCACAAAACTCTCAGCCCCAGAACAATCCATCCTTCTTTCCCCACTTTCCTTAGCCCAGACAACCTAATCCGGGAGAGGGGAGGCCAAGGGTGGAGGGGTACCCAAATCTTCCCAACCAGGGGTATTACCAGAGAAGGGATAGCTACCCTTCCCGGGATCAGCCCAGGGGAGAAATGAGAACCCTGTATCAGCCTGAGCGGGTGTCACAGCTAGAGCACCAGGTCCAAAACATGGCACAGGATCTGGGTCGCATGCTGAGGCCTCAGAGGAACATGCCAGCGCAGAATGCCTCAAACTCCGGAGCTGGTGCTTCAGAACAATGACGGGGGCAGCACCCCAACAACCCACCGGTTCCCAGGGAGGAGGCACAAGGGAAAGGGGGGTGTTAAGCCTTGGAGGAAGCTTCCTTCCCCACTTGTAAAGAGCCCCTGGACACCCAGGAACCGGAAACAAAATCTCCTGCCCCTGAAAGTCTGCCACCCAAGGAGCAGAGAGGGTGTAGGAGTACTCAGGGCAATTGAACAAGAGGAACTACTTAGATAGAATCAGGTAGAAAAGGCTTAGGGCCAAAGTCAATGGGTCAAAAGTCTTTTGCTCAAGATCACACCGTTGAGGGTAATTCGCAGTAAAGTTTGTGGCACGGTTTCCGGACGAGGTTGGTTGATACAAAAGTTAGTACAAAGAGAAGAGAAGGACAAGCCCTGAGATTAGAGAAAGATTTCAAACACTTTGACCGTGGTTGAACGAAACGGACAACCGGATTTGCACAGTACCTTAAAACGGAGAGGAAGCTGTAGCTGAGACGGACATTCCTGGTAGTTCATGCAGGCTCACGGTTCCTGAAGTGTCTGTCGGACTGACAAGAAGTAGGAAGACTGGAGGGTCCTGCACTACCCAAGGAAGAAACCAGCAGCCGAGCAAAGCAACGAATAAAAAGTGCGTTCCTTAACACTCAAGCAGGGTCCGACCTTCCTGGCTATCCGGCCCACTGTAGCTCTGTACAGCGAATTCGACCAGAGGAGGGGTCCTGGCTTGCAGTTTGAGCAAACTGGTTGGTCCCCCCAGCTCAAGGGAAGAAGTTTCCTGGAGGATCTTCTCTGTCGTCGGATTCTGAAGATTCGGACCTGCAGCAGGGCTTCACCGGGCGGTTCAGTCGTTCTAAAGGTCCTCTTCTGCCAGTTCCTCGTTGGTTCTTTCGTTCCAGTGGCGACTCTGCCTTTCCAGTCCCAGAGACCTGCTTTTTATGCAGTTTTCCCCCGTTCATACAGCCTGGTTGTAAATCACACAGCAGGGTGGCTGTCCTGGCAAGGACAGTCCCCTCAGCCAATCAAAAAAGACTGTGACTTGGGTTACCAAGGGAACCCATGGCAGGGGTTCGAAGATCCCTCCCTCACATCCTGCCTACCTAGACTTTCAGGTGCCTTAAGGAGGGCTTCTGTGCAGAAGCCTGCGAAAAGATAGCGAACAAAGGAGTCATCCCCAGTTTGGCACGCAGAGAAAAACACGAGAAAGACGTTAACAAAAAGAAATGGCCAATAAATCCAACCGGAGCCAAAATAAAATGTATTTGGTCAAGCGGGTTTATGTTTGAGGCTAATATAATAGCCTAAAACATTACCACTTTTATATAAGATACTCATGGTAGAAAAGTTAGGGTAGATACCACTGCCACCAGCCATGTCTTAATGTAAAGGGAGCGAAACAATGCTCCAAGAGGCCCAGGCAAAAAGGGATAAGAGTTAACCCTTTCCAATACTCCATGTAAGATGGGGTGTCTGTGGTTTAAAGTGACTAAAGTAAAGATATTGGCAACTTTACCCTTTTCTGGGGGACAGTAGTCAGCCCCAGAAAATGGAGTCGGTGGGAAGTCTCAAGCACAACCCTGTGTCACTGCACTGAAGGTGCTGTGTAACACGCATGAAAATATGAGGCCATGGAGTAGGTGAGGCCCCAGTGCTCAAGATCACAAAAAAAGTGAAAACACACACAGCAAAACACATGTAAGAGTGGGAAAAAAAAGCTCACACTCTTACCAGGTGAGAAAAATAAATCCTATAAATCCGGAAAAGCTGCTGAGGGACTCATTAGGTAAGGGAAATCAGCCATTTATGAGATATCTCCCTAACATAGACCCTGTTCTGGAAGAGTCGAAATCCATTTTTTGCATTTTGCTTCTCCCCTACTTTTTGCCATGTCACTGGTGGGGCACACACAATTATAAGTATCTCTACACCTGGCATTTAGGTCCAACGTGATTGGTACTCATTTGTGTACCTTTATATTCAATCATTCAACACACACTGTAGCGATAATTTCGAACACCTCCTCCAAATTCACAATTTGAGGTGGAACGTATACATTTGCAAGTAAAAAACAAAACTGTAATTTCCCTTTTCCTGCTACCACTCCACCAATAGCACATTTTCTATTTTTGACAATACATTTATACATTCAAACAAGAGACTTTGTTTTATTCCTATTAGCAGACTGCCATATGGGTGCCCCTGTAGGCCTTTGTCAGCAAGTCTCTGGGTCTGGGTGTAACCCTCCAGATAGATGGGTTTTGTTAGCCATGTCTCCTGGAGGAATATTATATTGTGATTGCACAGCAGTGGTAGGGAGCCGTTTTGGTGCAGGAAATGACTGTGCCCTCTTGTATGCCATGACACCAGTTTTAATGTTCATGTACTATCCTGTGGGATGTTTTTACCCACTAGTCCAGGCCCTGCAACATTACTGTGCATTGCTTGGATCAGGAACATCAGAATGGCTGCCGGAAAGCATGCTGCTCGCTAAAAATCACCAGAAAGTGCGCAGTAAAAATCTGAACAATAGGCCGCCATCCAATTTTGTCTATGTCAGTGGTAACACTGGAGACCACTGCAAAAACCCATCATTTGGCTGCCCACAGAGCAAAATCATTGCAAAAGAAACACAGAGCTGTTTTAAAAATCCGTTTTTTTCCTGGCCGTCAAATCATGGCTCAAAAACCACTCGAAAAGATCCAACCTCCTTGTTGGGTGGTGAACATCATTCTACTTCAGGAATCCACATAAATATAATGTCAGCAGGAGTATATGTTATCAGAACAAAACCCACTTTTGAAGATGGCTGCTGAAAAGAAATCTGTCAAAAATGGGTGTAATACCGTTCCTCATCTCTGTCAGAAGCTGCCGATTTTAAAACCTGCCATGTTTAAAGTTGTACATTGAACTCAAACTATGCCAAAGAAAGAATTGCTATCAGAAGCCTAAGAGGTGGATACAATTCACAACTATATTTTAAAAGGGCTTGAATAAAGAAATTGGTTAATGTATTTGTTAAAAATGTAAGTTATATTTTAGGACAAGACAATTTCAGACATTGTGTTTAAAAGTTAAGGTTTCCCACACTGAGCTTCAAAGACATTCCACACCTTCTAACCAAACAAAAGAATCCATCCCCCTGCTCTCTGCTAAGAAACTGGAAGGCTGGTGTGAAAGGAACTGGGAGGGGCACCCTGACATGTTGCTCTGAGTGTAGACAAAGGGCTCCCTTGAGCTGAATGGAAATGCTAATTTGGGGCGTCAATAGAAACTGCCCTGATAGGAAGAAGGCCATGTGACTCTCTGACTCAGCCAAGACCTTGGAGGCGGGCCAGACTGAAAATGTGGATTTGAAATTGGATTAAATATATGTTTAAGAAAAATGCTTCTAAAATATTGTACCGAACTGACAAAAATATGAAACTTAGAGATTATTAAAATGAAAAATTTGCTCACAGTTTAAAACTAATCTGGAATCTGTGTGATGTTCTGAGACTGAACCACGAAAATGTTTAATATTGTAGCTATTGTGATTATGCTAGGAACATGAAAAATTACATAAGTATGATCAGATGGTATGTGAATGTATATGTAAAAGATTGTACAGATCCAAAAATGTGTAACCAACCAAAAACGCGAAAAACTATCATTTATGAACCAAAACTCTTATGAAGATGGGACTTGAACAGAGACGTGCCTTAATTAATCTGCCATGTAATTAAGTATTATTAACAAGTTGTGCATATTGAAAATATGTTTTTGGGAAAAATTGATTTTCTGGGTAAAAGCAAAGGGGAGGTTCTTCCCTAGATTGTAAATGGCAGCATCATTCTGACACATGATGACACACTAGTCCCTTCTCAAATCAGGGGACAGGGAATTCTCTGACCTATCAGATCCTTAGAGAGTTGGGCATAGACAATCAGCCTCCCCACCCACTTTGGAAAATGGATAAACAGGGACTGTTGAGGACAGGCAAGACACACTTTCACTCATCAACTGATCCACTGGTGAAGCACCCTGCAGGAAGATCCAGACTCCAGAACCAGACTCCAGATCCAGACTCTAGAACCAGAATCTGGAACCCTGAAGCAGAGGCCTAACCCAAAAAGCTGAACCCTTTTCAGCAGGCCTTTAAAAATCTTGCAAACCTGATTCAACCCCTAACTTCCACGGGGCCTAACCTAACTCATTCAACAGCCTGGCTGAGCTGTTTGCTGCTTCTGGCCAATAACCTGTGCTAGAACCTAAGATCCAGACCAGTCCAGCAGAGCTGTAACCCAGAACCCATCAGATCCAGTTCAAGCGGCTGTGCCGACCAGAGTGCCTTGCTGAGAGCAGAGTCCCGATGCCCTGATCCTGTCCGGTGGCGAGTGAATTCCAAACCCTTGACCAGATCTTTGATTGGCCCATTCCATTCCAAAACCAGAGTTGTGAGTATTTAGCATAGAACTGTCCATAGTCATCTCTTAGTTTAAAGTAATCCATCCAACCCATTCCAACATATCCAGACTGCATTGTAGAATCTCTTTTGTGTCATCCTAAATCCTTTCTCATCCATCTAATCCTGTGATAATTGTTAGTGTAAGCCAACCTGTTTGTAATTCAAAGCGCAATTTAATTTTGAAATCTTGACTTTTTGAGAAAAATCTACCTTGATTAAAACCTCTGTAACTTTTGAACCGTATGTGCTAGGAATGTCATTTTGAAGCTAACATCCTCAGCTTTCAATTGCATCAAGAACCACACTCCTACTCCTTATAGTTTTTCCGTAATCGCATTTCTCGCACACGGAAAAGTTGCCGCGATTTTGCATTTGGCTCAATTTCTCACCATATAGAAAAACAGCTATTTCTTGCTTTCAACTTCTGAATTTCGTTTCCCATCTGCTAATCATTCTACAATCATTGCTAGTGTTGACCTGAACCAATCCAAAGTAATTCTCACGAGTTCTGAATCCCATTTAGCGAATTGAAGTCATTCTTACCATTTCTCCCATTCAATTCATATTACATTTAAAAGCCTTTGACCTGTTTTAAAATCATTACTGTTCTCTCTAAGCTTGCTGGGGGAATCGAGATTGAAACTGCAATTGTTGATTGTTATTCCTGATACCTGTGCGCCCTCATTCCATATCTCCATAGTGCATGTTGGGGGGAGTGAGTAACAACAGGGGGAAAGAGTGATTATGTTGTCTTTGGTTGAATTCATATCATGTTTATTTCTGTGTTGCATTCTTTCCTATCATTGCATTTCCTTGAATCCGCACGAAGTATTCTCTGCTACATTAGTCCTCCTATTCCTACTCCTAATTGATTAAAGAGATTGTTGATATTGTAATATTATCCATTGCTGATCATTGTTCATATTCATAAGTGTGATATTCAGATATTATTCATATTCATAAATGTATAATCTATATATTGTTCAATTCTTCAAATAAATCTTTTAATTTGCAAAACAAACCTATTTCTTGGTTCAGTGAGACCGGGGGGATTCAAAGAGAGGGGTGTTATATAAGGGTACAGCATCCAGAATTAAAAGAACTTTTGACATAAAAATATATAAATAAGGGTTTCCATTGGGCATCCCATACCAGGCATTGACTTAGTTGGAGTGCCGGATTGAAATCACTTACAATCTGTGAGATTTCAATCGTCTTGAACAATTAACCAACTTCTCCGCAACAAAACCTTTAGTCTGTTCCACCAGCATCTCCGGCTCACCATCACCAATTAGGATGTGTTCTGCACACCGCCCTCGCTCTAGTCTCTGCCCACAAGACCAAGCCATTACTTCCCGGCGCTCTTTGAGCCTCACCCGAATATTACAAAAATCGGATTGTTTTCTGAAACTTCACTGTCACCTTGCCTCATTACACAGCAACACCTTTTCTAATTTTTCTCCACCACCAACTCTGTGCACCACTGCGGGACGCTATTCTTGCGTCAATGAGCTATGTCCCATTAACAACCCCTTTGTGTGACATCACCGACCACTTGATGTGTGAAACAATTTGAGTGCATGCTTAAACCCCTCAATTCACAAAATGCCACAACACAATACACCACAATACATATACACAAACATGGCCATCTTCCTGCCATGTCAAGGGCATGTGGTCCTTCTCCTACACTGCAGCATAGGATAACCTTAAAATATTTTTTTTCCTTTACATTTTTTCTCTAAAGTTCTCTCAGGGACCACCTTCCACAACCTGTGGTAAAATGCCTAGCGGCAGGAAATCATCTCATCATCCCTAAAATAGCTACAGCTTGGAAACAGGGAACCTCTCATAAATAACATAAAAAACTAAACAAAACCACCACACAACAACTTAGCAGCTCCCCCTCTTTATTTTTGGCAAATTATTTGACTCATACTTACACTTTGCAGATCCGCTGAAGCCCTCGGATACTGTCACTCCCACAATCTGCCACTCTGACTTCCTATCTGCTCAGCTTCCTATGGGTACCATCCAGGAATTTCAACAAGGTGGCTCCTGATGAATGTCTCAGTTTCCACGCATGGTCAATGGTCTAGTCCTTGCGGGTCGCGACACATCCCTTTGGGCATGCAGCAGGAAAAAATGATATTTGGCAGGGGTCTTTGCGACCGTCCTCTGCTACCACCTGAAGTCAGGTGAGGGATTTCTTTATTTTCCTGATTACTCAAACAGGACGAAGAGTTAATCAATGTGACAGACGTTTACAGTTTATTAAAAGCTTTCATAACAGGTATCAAGTTATGGACCACACATAATTCTCCAATACGTTCTCATCCATCAAAGGCTTGTCATCCTCTTTTTAGGTAGTGTCACTTCACAAAATAACAATACTTTGCCAAAAACCTACGGTGTCATGTTATTGGTTCGTAAGGTAGGCTACATATAGAAAATATATGGGATTAATAAATGTATTGGTTAAGCGTCATGCAACAAAGTGTGAGGGATTGGTCAGAGAAGGTCTTCTCAGCCTTGGACATTTGAAATGTTACCAGTCCAAGTGCAAACACAGCCTTGAAGGTGCTGCTTGTACTCAACAAGTTACCATCTCCGATCCTCTCGGCCTTGAGTCGGAACATCAGGCTTTGAACCCGGTATTACCTTTATATCATCCTGACTTCGGTTGGATGGGAACAACTGGCTCCCCATGGCGTGAATGAATAGGCTCTGACTCCCAGGTTCAGATCACGTGTGTAGGGACCACAAACTTGATTTTTTCTGCTTGAATTTATAGGATGTTCTGCTTCTACACACGCAGGTTTCCTATTTCATCTGCTAATATGAAACTTTCTCTCCTTTGGTGTCCTTGACAAGAACATGCACAGTGACTGCACTGACAGCCTGGTCTGCGCGTCTCTGCGAAATCAGCATGTCAAGTCTCTTTCTCTGTATTCTTACGTCCTTTCAGCACCTTCCATCCATTCCAATGTAGCTGTGGCTTCCATCTTGATTTACATGGTGACCCATGTTAGTTGGATTTAGCATCAGCAAGCAGTTTATATGTATTATTGTGCAATCTGCGGTTACTGCATAGCAAGAGTGTGTCCATCCGCTATGTAAGTGGGTCATAAGCATGTTCTTTGTGTCTGCAAGAAATTTAAAGTGTCTGTGTAGCTTTGTGCAAGGATGCATATGTGCTTCATGTCTAACACATCTATGTCATAGTCTTGGTCATGACATCATCAGCTTCATCATGGTCGCCGTCAGTCTACCTGGTCCATTGACTGCAAACTTATCTCTTCAGTGACTTCATCAGTATAGGATCTAAATGACTATCTGAGTGAATGGCATTTCTCATACCTGCCGTACATCAAAGATGGAAATGAGGGGGCCAGGAACGATGTACATCTGTCATTTCTCTGCCACTGAGACTAGAATGGGATGGGTGCAATGAGGGCCACATTTAAATCTCCCTCTTCAATGTTACAGCCATCATGAACCCATTTCTATGCAATAGAATAGAATAGTTTTGACTTAAGACTTTTTACAGAACGGCTCACATGAAAGTGTGTGCTGAAAAAGAGGTTTCATGGCCCCAGGTCAAATATAGGGTGTTATTTAAATCTGGCATTATGTGGTGCAATAGAAAACATGTTTTAATTTAACTCTGCATTGATATGAAGTAGAATTCAAGCGAAAAATGTGTTGCGATTGTCGATTGTCCTCTTTCAAATGGGTCAGACTTGCCTCCATTTTTTAGTAATCCATAAAATGATGAGTATTCATTAAAATGTCATGACAAATGTATGCACATTCTAAAGTCACATGTTCCTTTGTCAGTATGGACAATCGGATTCAATCCATACTTCCATCATTAATGTGCCATGTTGCTATGTGTCATGTTGCTATGAACAATTATGGAACTAAAATTATTTTGAATGCAAGAGTACATAGAACAGGCATTTCCCACCTTTTCACATGCACTGAACACATGATCAACCTGTGAAAATTAGGGGGTGCATTCTCTAGAAGCATCTGGCTACTAAGCAAGCCAATGGAAAGATTTAACCAGTCAAGCGTGGGAAAAATTATCATTATAAAGGTAAAAACAGACAAGGAATAGGGGGAACACTGGAATAAAGGACTGCATAGAAGGATGACGCCTGTTCCAAACATATGCACCTAACTGAAAATTGATAAATCAACAACTGACAAAGCTATAGATATTTAGAAAACAGAGGGCGATGATGGCAGTGAGTTTAGCATTTTCATTCCTATAGATAAAATGCATTTCCAAATAAACACTATGATTTCACCAATCCTTTTTTGTGGAATTGAGAGAACTCATAACTAAACAAAGCCATATCATTCAAGGGGATTAGTGGAAGCATAGCTGCTGTGCTTTCACAAAATAATAATCTTGGGTTTATACACAGGGTTGATGAATCAACATTCTTTGCTTACAAAAATGATAAAATGGCTTCCCCAACGCAAACCTGCAGTTAAAATGCAATTTGCGATAGCCTGCATTAAAATTGCATGCACATACTAGCAACCCACAACTCCAACATTACTTGGGGGCCGTAGGAATTGATTATAATTGTATGATAATTATGCTGATAGTCTTTTGGTATCAATACTTGTTATTGGGATTAGAGAAATCAAAATGTTCTAAAATGTGTAATTGAGTATTAGGAAATTAATGTGATGTTACAAATCGATCAAATTATTTGAATACATTGTCCGGTGAGGGGTGTGTAAGGAAATGGAAAAGAACTGTGTTACTTAAGAATAGATATCTAGAAATATATGTAACTGATTTAAGGAGTGATTTTGTATCTGCCACCTCCTCGTGAGATTGTCACAGGCAGGTCAACTCAAATAATATATTTAGTTATCAAAGTTCATGTATTTTATTGTTGTGACCTTTCATGCATATATTAAGGGAACCGCTTTAGTTTTCTTTTTATTTAAATGCGTTTTAGTTCTAACTAGAAACACATCCTGTTTCTTGGCCAAGAATTGTGAGGTGGGAGTATAATATCAGGGATTGCCACTTAGTGAAATGAGGGACAAATTAACAAATATCTCAACACATCGCCCATACGAACATAGAGAAAATCAAATGCACATCAGAGAGAACAAACACAATCAGGGCATTACTCAACAGGCATGTTGGAGCTTGAAACATTTTCTCTAGAGTTCTGAGATGATGTGTTTTTTCCCGAAGGTGAGATTGGAACATTGGATTCTATAAAAGTCAAAGCATCTTCTGGAATTGTACAGAAGTAGGATCTGTCACTATAGTTTAACCTGAGCTTTGCTGGGAAAAGCATACTGTACATAATGTTCTTGTCAAAAAGCAGTTTGTGGACTTGGTGTCTCTCCATCTTTGGCCTGAGCATCAAGAAGCAACATGCAATCTTGATGCTGAAAGCTCCACAAAATGTTCAACGCTTCCCTTGACAGCATTTTCCATGGCCACAATGATGTGGCTATTATTACCCAAGGATTACGACTCCAAATCGTTGCATTTTACTTTGAACCCTGTAGTTCGTTTGTTAGATATAAGTACATATCTTAAGTAATTCAGTATTAACGCTTTTGAGTAACTCCCTGTAGGATCACTTTTGCTTTTGAACATAGGTTTTCTTGACAGATGCAAATCCCCTATCCATACTGATCAGTATTGTATACATGTTTCCGGACTGTTCAATTTCTTACTGGGACAATGGTGCATCCTCCTCCACCACAGAGGTCAATGCTGATCTAATCTTGGTCACTGAATTCGTGGACGTCTCCATGCTGCTTCGTTGATTATTAGTGCCATGGGCGTAGGACATGGGGGGGGACAAGGGGGACAAATCCCCCCCACTTAAGTGGGGGGGATGTAATGTCATTTATCCCCCCCAGAATATGTGTTTGGTGTGTCATGCAGGGATCTGTTTTTGAAGTGGGGGCAGGGGCTGCTTACTATGTAAGCTGCCCTCTCCCCTCTGGCCCTCAAAGCATGGGGGCAATACCCTGGAGGCAGATAGGTGATCATCTGCCCCCAGGGAAGGGGGGCAAACAAACAAAAAAATGATTTTTTTAAAACGTAGTTTTGGGTGGGGTGTGGGTGGGACCACTAGCCACCAGGGATTTTTGCAAGGGGGTGGCTCTCCCCCCCCACCCTAAGTGGATGGGAGTACCTTATGTAGCCCTCCCTGGGGGCAGATTTCTGCCCCTAGGAAGGGGTACATGAGATCCCCTCCATCCATTTGGGGTGGGGGGGAGAGGCCACTGCAAATATTGGCAGTGTCACCCCTCCCAAGCCTAGGGCAGTACATTTTGACCCCCCCTGGGGGTAGATGGCCACACACATGTGCCCATCTGCCCCTAGGGAAGGGCAAAACAGAAATATATATTATAACTTGTCTTGGGTGGGTGGCCCCACTAGACAACCAGGATTATTTGTGTTTGAAAGGGGGGTGGCCCTCTCCCCCCACCCTAAGAGGATGGGGGCACCTTATGTAACCTTCCCTGGGGGCAGATTTCTGCCCCTAGGAAGGGGTACATGAGATGCCCCCATCCATTTGGGGTGAGGGGGAGGCCACTGCAAATATTGGCAGAGCCACCCCCCAAGCATGGGGCAGTAGGTTGTGCCCCCCCCGGGGGGAAGATGGCCACACACATGTGCCCATCTGCCCCTAGGAAAGGGGCAAAACAAAAATAAAACAAATTATAACTTGTTTTGGGTGGGTGTGGGGGGGCCATTGAACCACCATGTATGTTTTTAGTGGAAAGGGGGGTGGCCCTCTCCCCCCCCACCCCAAATGGATGGGGGGCATCTCATGTAACTCTCCCTGGGGGCAGATTGCTAGCACAATCTTTGCCTAGGAAAGAGGCAAAAAGAAATCACAATCACTTTGTCTGGGATTGTGGGTAATAAATTCTGGGGTGATTCAATCAAGTCAGACCTCTGTGGATTCCCACGGGTGTCGTCTTTTCGTAAATGCATGGGGTACCCTGTTTTCCTTCGTGGCTTCGACACTCTAGGCCCAAATCTGTAGGTTGTCTCCCCATACCCTTTGGGGGTTACCAGTGGTTTAGCCTTTTCCCTTTGCGCCCAGGTAGGTGCACCCACACATGTGAGGTACCGTTTACATTGGGAAACCTGTGGGAACGTAGGAAGGTAGGACATGTCATGTCGGCGGTGTGTTTCGGTGGGTGGCAAGAGGGAAATATCTGAAAATGTTCGTTTTTGACCAAATTTCAGCCTTTGCCAGGGATTGTGGGTAATACATTTTGGGGCGATTGGCGCAAGTCAGACCTCTGTGGATTCCCATGGGTGTCTTCTTTTCGGAAATGCATGGGGTTCCCTGTTTTCCTTTGTGGCTTTGACGCCCTAGGCCCAAATCTGTAGGTTGTCCACATGAGCAAAATTCCTGAAAATCTGCTGTGCGAAAAGACTTGGGGTTACCAGTGTTTTAGGATTTTCCCTTTGCACCCAGGTAGGTGCACCCACACATGTGAGGTACCATTTTCATCAGGAAACATGTGGGAACGCGGGAAGGTAGGCCATGTGTTATTGGCTGCGTGTTTTGGTGGGTGACCAGAATGAAATGTGCGGAAATTGTGTTTTTTTCTTTCATTTTCCTGATTTCCCCCCAAACTATGGAATCTTTCCCTACCTAGTTGTTGCTTGACCTGTGCAAATCACCCCTTCCTAAACTTGGAATATTGTCTACTTTTCAGAAATGTATGCCTTTCTGGCTTCCCATTCAGCTTTCCTACCCTTTTCTCCCATTCCGTCCACACATGTCCTATTGGACAAAAAAACACCAAAATCGCCTACCTCTCACAAAACGGCTGATTAGCATATCAAAATATGTTATTTTGGTTTCCACTCAATCTGTTCTTGAAAGCCTGGAAAATGGCGAATCCAGCACAGCAAACCATTTGTTCCTACCTCTTACAAGGAAAACACCTCAGGCTTCTTTGTACAACATTTTATTGGCATTTTCTGAAAAAAAAAACAAATGTTCTCCTTTTTGGTTATTTTCTCTCTCCCACCTACAGCAAACTAGGATTCATGGGTGGCGTTACGACCGCCTACATGTGGGGAAAAAAGGGGCCAACTTTGGCTGAGATATCTCATCTAACAAAGAAGTTACAAGAGATTGAATGGCGACATACCAAAATCACCAAAAAAGGCCTTGCCACTGGGGGTAAATACCCATGGCACTTAAGGGGTTAAGACGGTAAAGCACCAGAGGAGATATCATTTGTAAGGTAGCTCAGTTAGTTATTTCTCCAAATGCCGATTGTGCACAGGAATATGGAACACCTGTGTTCAGCACCTGGCTTAATCTTCAGGTGGGATAATAGGCAGAGTGAATGCATTCAGCTTCTGATGCAACACAGCATTTTCCAGGTCAATTGGTTCAGAAAAAGTGGTGGAAAACACTATTACTGTCGCTTTTTCTAATTGCCCAGATTTTTGTGCATTTTCTGGGTGGAGTTCGGGAGCCGAGTGGACACACCAGGACTCCCTGTATTTCCCGCTCCACCAGACAAATGCGGCCTTACTGCCAGCATGGATTTACACACTGGAAATAAGGAAAGTTATTCCTCTGGGATCTGCTTGGAAATGAAACCTGGTAAAAGTGGGCGGAGCCCAGAGGAAGCCATTGTCAATTCCACCAGCAATCGCTAATTGCGTGAGGTATTTACACTCTTCCAAAGTGGAAAACCAATATTATTTCACCTGCCTTTTATGCTAAAATCCTCCATTTTGTGGCGGAAAAGTAAAAATTTGCATCAATGGAAGTGGTCCACTCCATGCAGTTTACTTTGCGCCTTGATGCTTGGGGGTTTTGTGTGATGCTACACATGTAATAAATAAATAAAAACATTTAACATGACCCCAGATAAATGCCAATTCGTAATCAGAATGACTGAGCATGGCATGTAGCTGGTAAGAGGGTGTCCTGTGCTTCTTGAGTGTGTTGGCAAATGCCCTTAATTGCCATCTTGTTTTAAGCAGATGCTGAAACCCATCAGTGTGGATTGCGCAACAATAAGTTGACAGAGGTATTTCAAATGGCCAATTTCGCTCTTTGGGGGACATTGTCAAAGTGGGAGAATGTTGCCCAGTATGTGCCACTTTCTCTGCCGAGTGAATTGTGCCAACCCCGAGGAAAAAAGTGTGAAAAACGCACAAGGGCACTATGGCCTGCTCTTTCTGTGTGTGTCTTCCCCACAGGGCGACAGATGTCGACTGAGACATGGGTAAGTCTCAAGTGGCAAGCCTGTACCCTAGTTGATGTGGCAAAGGATTCCAGACTTCTGAGGCTGATAACATTAGTAGCATTGAGTTACATCCCACCTGACAGGTATGTGTGATAAAGTTGCAAAGCAGAGCTGTTAGTGGGCTAAAGCCGGAGGCAATGTCTGCCCACCCTCAAAGGGTACGTACAACCAAAAGTAATAGGCCCCTGCACCCATCATGGCTGTAGGGGCCACGCTCCAAAACAGGGCAAGAATGCCCTCCAATCATCCATGCCCACTGGTAGGGTACCCCTCGTGCTCCAGGAACCCTGTTGAGCAACCTCTGTGCTTTCCAGGTGATACTAACGTTATTTAAAGCCAGAAGTCTAAAAGGTAATCGCTTAATTGCAGCTGGAAATTAGCTCCTGGCGTGATCAAAATATCTTAACCAAGTGTGACATTATCCCCTTCCTTTTATAAGCATTATGTGTGCTCTCACGTTTCTTCATTCGCTGAAATACTGTTAGAAATAAAGGCAAGAGTTGTGACTCTTGTGCAGGCATTAGGAAGGCAGTTGCCAGCCTCTGGCATAATATACCCATGTTCTTCCAATATTGGCTAGCTGTTGCCCTCTTATGGCCAGGTAGAACCATCATGGCAGTGACTGGCAAATGCCTTTCCCCTGCAGACAGAAAAGCGGAAATAAGAGAGGCCAATTCAAGACACTGAAGGAATAGAAGTTAAGACAGACTGCAGCTGCCTTTGCTGTGTTAGGGAGAATATGTTGAGTGTTCAAGCAAGGAGGTATGTATTAAGCAAGCAAACAGTGAGACAAGGGAGAGGCAAAGAAAAGCCAGAGGGGCTCTTTGAATATGTAACAGGGCAGTGGACCCATGTTCTGCCTTCCTAGTAACATATGAGAGAATCAAATAGATCAGGCTTTGCAGCAAATGTTAAACGAGAAAGTGAGAGATGGCTAGATAATGCAGTTGACAGCTTAGTGGATATATATATGTTGTTACCAGTTGCTAAAAGGAATTGGTACATCATGCATGTTTCATGGTAATGGGTGGTGGGGAAGATAAGGTAAGAGAGAGTTGGGCCAGTTTAATGAAGCACAGTGATTGTTGTGCCCCGTGTTTCCACCACACCTACTTTGTATGTTGCTGCTGGTTGATGGCTGCCTGCTTCCCCTGCTGACACCAGCAGACACCATCTGGAGCTGCTTCTGTCAATGCTGCCCTTTGCCTTGTGGCCCTTTGCTGAGGGGGCTGACGTGCAGTGGACTGCCCTGGTTGGGTGGTTTAAGGGGCATCCTGAGCCAACCATAGCACTGGGCTGGGCTGGAGGCGGAGGAGGGTACCGGAGACCAGGAAACGGCTTGGTTAACGAATCAGGGAGGCTATGTGCAAATGGTGTGTGCAGGTGGAAACAAAGGCCAAAATGGCCACAGATTCACTCAAAAGGTGCAGATGGCAACTCAAGCCATCCACAGGTGTCTATGCATGCCGGTGCTTGACCCTGGGAGTACCTTACAACTACAAAGTCAATCTGGCCAAGCAGAGCACAGGGGTGGGCTAGGAGGAGGGTAATGGACACCAGGAAACAGCTTGGTTAACGAGACGGGAAGGCTATGTGCACACGGTGTGCGCAGGGGAAAACAAATAACAAAATGGCCACAGATCAATTCACCAGGGGCAGATGGCAACGCAAGGCAGCCACAGGTGTCTATGCAAAGACATGGGAAAGGCACTTGCCAGGTACTCCTGTAGTGATATTAATTGTCCATTTATGTAGCAGGTGCAAAAGGGTGCAAGTATCTGCACATCTAATAGCATTGCCTGGCAAATGTCTAATACTTATACACAAGCCAAAACTATTAGCTTTGCCAAAGTTTGCTTTTAACAGGACTTCAGTAAAGGACACAAACAGCGCTTTTGAATCGAGTGGCTGAAGGCAACCAGGTTAAGACATTTTCATTGCAGCATTAGCCTATTTACGGCTCCAATTAAGTCATTAACTCGCAGAAGACAAATATGAAAAAACAATGGTATGCACTCCGATAGTAAGGTTTGATTAAAGGCAAGCCCAAAGAGTTCCCTTGAGGAGGTGTTTTGCGTGGGGAGGTGCAGGAACCTGGTGGAAATGGCCATAGGTATTTGCATGGCCATACGGAGTCAACGGGTGGGCAAATAACCAAACCGCAAGTTCCACCTAACAGCCCAAACTAAAAATAGAGTAAGAGCCCCCCCCCCAGAGGTGGAGTGATCAGGATGTAGCGCATGCAGACATGCATTCTATTCCCAGCTTCAGAATATGACCAAAAGAATAGACGATTGTGTTTAAATCCCTTTATGTCCCTATGCCTCAATTTGTAAACATGGTTAATTTCCTGTAACTATTGCCAAACAGCTGTGCAGTACCAGTTACATGTTTCCATGACACCATTGGTTTTATAAACTGGCCTCCAATGGCCCCCATATACTTGCTCTTGTAATCTGGCCACTGCAGAGTGTTGTTTATTTTGCAGAAGGGAGAGAGAAGATCTAATTAACTTGTTCACTATTCTGTCCTGTTTGCGCCAGTCTGAGACGACAGTAGCTCCGGCCCTTCTTTCTTGCTGTTGCGCTTGGTTGAGTAGGAGATTAACCCGTTTAGTGTGGATCTACAGAAAGGCAGCATGTGAAATAATCCGTCTCTAAATTCTTATTTCCAGCATGGGATAGGGGATCCAGATTCCTGCAGTAGGTGCATTAGCCTCTCATACTATTTTTAAAAGGGTGATATTTTGACGATTTTATTTTCTGCTTCTCGGGTTCATATTTATTCAATCACAATGCGATAGTTTTATGTTAGATTGCTGTGAACGTTAATTGTGTTTCTGCTGCTGATGATTTAATGACATCCTCTTTTTGGGGCTGTGCAATTGTGGTAAGATTGTATTTGTGCTCTTTACATTTTTGTAATGATTTTATGGGTGCGTCTAAAAGAAATACTATTTTTTGATAAGGATGATGATGAAAACTTGAAATCGTAATAACACATAACGTATCTTTTTTTTATTATCTTCCTTCTCTGAAATATGTTTGCATGAGAAGTTGATAATTTATCTCTCGAGCATTTGGAAGTCAAAATAGGCTCCTGCATCCTCGGCGTTATTTTGGTATCAATTATTGATGGATGGCAGGGTAGTGACATTTATAGGTTGAAGTCGTACATTAAAATGCTCTGGGGTCTTTCGGTCATGTTCTTTCTGCAAGGTGCTCTTTTCTGGGCAATACATCAACAGGATTCTAAGCTATGGTGATGCTGTGTCCTAATACATCACCGCAGCCTTGTCAGGCATTGATAAATTAGGGTAATGTAAAATGCAAATATAATTATATATAAACACGGGCAGGACAATGCAATCTAGATGTATGCATTAAAATGATTCATGATTGCATAAGTGCAGCCTCACAGCTTCACGTATGATGTCTACTTTTGAAATGGGACTTTTAGAATCAGCGATCAGGAGGTAGGAAACTGAACAGGCTAAACTCTCGAGGGAATATTTACATACAAGCACACACGTGTTCTCTTGCAAGGCGCTGGTTGAACAGGCCATTCACATGCGCATCAGTTCTAAATAGAATATGTCTAGCAATATGGGCCAGTTATGGTTACCTAAGAGCTTGCTTTTGTTATCCTTATTGTTTCTTGCAACCAGAGTAGACTGTTTTCCACTCATACAATTTCACTACTGATCTTCAAAAAGCAAGTATGTCTTCATCTTCTGCTACTTTATGCTGCGTGCTGTTTGTGCCAGTTATCAACCAACGTTTATTAATCTGTTGGTCACAATGTTGGTAAATTGAAATAAGCATCGACAAAGCCTTTTATACATGCAATGACTAAGTATGACCCAAATTGATTGCAGAAATGTGAACGAATGGTAGAGTTCACCGAATTCGGTCACTACCATTAGTTTGAATTTTTTTTGATCAATTTGGGTATGAAAATACCAAAGATGAAGAGCAGAGGTTGCAGGGGTGTCCCTCGTTCCCCATGTTCGGTATCTTCAGCCTCAGGGGTTGCTGAGGGTGTTGTCCCCCTCATCCTTAACATTGGCGGCGGGGGACAACAAGTGCTCTGGCCACCGTTTTTAATGAACGGTCAAAACGGGGGCCCGAGCAGTTTCACTGAGGGCAATCCACCCGCAAAAAAAAACCTTAATTGACTAGGCATTGCCTCACATGCCGAGGTACTCACACCCTTTCTCACTATCACAGTTACATGGCCAGGTATTATAATTATTTCCCTGTTACTGACATTTTGTACTTATTACTCACCTGTATGACAGGCTCTGCTGTCTTACTCCAGGTAGTGTTATCAAAAGCCCAAGTATTCACAACATGGCCAGGTAGTGTTTAAGTAGGGACTCACACTGTCACCATATGCTAGATGCCAACAGCATATGTCATGCTTTCCTAACATGCACAGCTAGCCACGCCCAGCTATGTTCATCTAGCACAATAATGAACATCTCTATTACATCCTGTTGGCATATTATAGCAAAATAGCATTAAAGCCCACGAGTACATTTTTTCAGTTTCTATTCTTCCTAGTTATCACTGCATGGCCAGAATGCATTTTTTTAGGTTAGCAGATTATAAGATCACTCAATATGTCATGGTTAAACTTCTTGGATAGATTCCATTGTTTCCAGTAATCACAACAGAGGGATATCTCACAATGCCCAGTTACCACAGCACTCAGAAACTCTACATTGGCTGCTTACTCAATGCCCTGCAAAGTCTGTTTGCCTTATTCCCAAATAGCACAGCAATGTATAATTTAATTATGTCTAGTAAACTGAGCAAGGCCAGGTTCCATTCTGCACGGTTAATACTGCAAGGCCGGATTCAGTGTAGTACTAGGAGGATTAGTAGAATTGCTATAATATAACACTGCAAAACATAATTCTTGAATGTCCAGTTAACAATGGAATTCCTAGATTCCATGATACTTATAGCACTGCAAGTCCTGACTGCATGCTGCACAGTCAGCATTGTAATGCCTGGCTCTATTGTGCCGAGTAAGCACTGCGAGGTACTATTTAAATAAACCTAGTTATCACTTCATACAAACAAAAGGTAGAACAAAAGCTACATGGGGGTGAGCACAAGTATTTTCGACAGAGAAGGGAGGACAGAAGATGCAATACACAAATCATGAGTACAAAAACAAATCCTATTTTATTTCACGATCAATAGAAATTAAAAAAAAAATATCCTGACATTACAAATCGACCCAAATTACAGTGACATACACATTACATATAGGCCCTACGAATGTAGAGAAGAAACAATTAAAAACAATTCTCAATATAGATGGCCCTAATGACCACACTTAATGACCTCAACACCTAAAACATAAATATACATATAATGCTGTGATCGCAACAGCCTAACTCTACATGATGGTGTCCATAATCCTATGGATGGGGGACCTTCCTCAGGGGTACCAGAAGTCAATTATAGCGTGGAGATGGACAATAGTACACTCAACACCCCAAATCCACGAACTCCAGTGAAAGGGAGAACTCAGGTCTGAGATTCCAGAAGTGTGAAACGATGCACAATCTTCAAACGCACTTCGAGGTAGACAATCTACCATTCAAGTCAAGTATCACACGTTAATTATGACTGGCTTCTTCATTTCAATTGGGACCTCAAAATTAGGTCTTTCCATAAAATATCAGGGACCAGTTCGACTCCTTGCATTAACCAATAGCCTGGAGAATGTAAACGAATATGGAGGACCACAATCGCAATACTGGTTTGTCGTATCCTGCCCAAATCCTATAACTTGGTATTTAATCAGAAAGAGGAGGGACCATGGTCACTGTTCTGCCTCCCAGTGTCAACATATAGAGATAAGCTGGCCCAGTAAGCTTTGGTCTTCTGAGTCCCTTGCTGAATGTCAGCCATTTACAACACTTTACAGGTAAACTGTGCTGGGTAGCTTAATGTCTCAGAACAGTTATACATATTTTGTTGTGTGTGCTAAGCAACAGCAATTCAAGAGGTCAAGGTCTTAAAAGAAATTTGGAGATATCTCAAAAAGAACTTCACAAAACTGAAAAGCTCTTCTGTGCTTCCCTCACACAATTATGCTTTGTGAGGGACATCCAGATACACTGTCCTCACCGTGGGCACCTAAGTGTCCTGCTGTATTGGTCCTCAGTGTAGGCAAGCTCCACAGTTCTTCTAGTGATGCCCTTTATGTTCCCCAGGGTTCTCAAGGAAAGGGTCTCTCTTTTGCCACTGATTAGATACCTGCATCTTAATGAAAGTGGAATTTAAATGTGAAGAGCTCCAAAAAGTAATCAATAAAGTGGGTGTTCCCACTCCATTCATAGGAAAAACCTAACAAGGGTTGGTGGTTCAAAAGCCTTCTGCTAGGATCCTACTGGGTGGTTTGCAGGAAAAGTGTTGACCCTCTTCACAGGGACCTCAGGTACCAGAAGAGTTTTCCAGGGCAGAGTTAAGCATGATGAGACACATCTAAATGCTGGTAATGATATTCCCTGAGCCAGAACTCCCCATGCTGCCTTAGCTCCTCCCATGGCCTGCCTATTTGAGAACAAAGGGCCTCTGCCTGCAATCATTATCCTCCCCACTGCATAATCATTGCCTCCTATGCTGTCCCTAAGGAATTGTTAAGCCTTCAGCCCAATCTTTAGAAACTAATCTCACCACAAAGTGATGAGGTGTGAAAGTCTCACTTTGGGGTTTAGGGTAGGTTTCTTGGGAGGGACTAAAACCAGACACTATTAGCCAGGAATGAGCTAATCTTCCTTCGTAGATGCTGCTTACACCTAGAGAATCAATGAGTGTGAGGCAATTGGCACCATTATTTCAGTAAAATTGGAATTTGTTATAACTCTAGTTCTCTCCATAAAGCCATATGTTCCTTTTGCAGAATATTGATTTAGATTTACATAGCATCCGATTGGTATGATATGATGTGGCATTTATGATGCGCTTATGCACAAGTGTTTTCTAGGCCACTGCCCCTGGGCTTCAGAGAGTACTGAAAATACCAACAACCATCGACACAGAGGCCGCACTTAGAAAGGCATGGGTATTAAAACTCAGTGGCAAAGTGCTAATCTTAGAAGCAAGACGACGCAGAGCAACACAGGTTCAAATCCTGGATCTGTGCTTAGAAACCTCTTCGGTATTAAGCAGTGTTATAAATAACCAATTAAAATTATGAATAAAAACACAAGCTCATTGCTGTTCTGAAGACCTGTCTTAGCAGATCTCTCTTGGTTAATGGCAGACTTCTTCGAGCTCCCTCTTTTTATAGTGAAAAGGCCAAAGGTGCAGATAGACAACTGTATAATAACAGTCTGTCTCCCTCATGCAAATTGTCTCTCAAAGAGAGATAACAAGAGAAGCTTCCACAGATTTGTTGCAACATTTCAACAGGAAAGGCCACTGACAACCATCTTTCTCTTGTAATCAACCAAGGTGAGTAACCCAATTCTGAAACATATGCGCAGAGAGAAAAAACATCAATCCTTCATAAAATCCTTGAAAACCTATTTAAAGGATCATAAATTGGATCCAACAATGGCACTCATGAAGACCTATCCAATCTAAGCACCCCAGACCTTGGATCGCAAGCTGAATCCCACGATCTCAGAAGCAGCCAGATGGCTACATTTCCTGCCCTGCCATCTTCCCCCACCGACCCCTCCCTTAGCCTCGGGTGTCCGGTCCCTTCCCAGCCCCACTTATATGATTCATTCGATGGTGACACCACCCCCCACTGCCGCTGCTGCTTCACGTCCCTGCTGGCCACCATGTAAATGGAAGAGGGATTCCCTATGGAGCGCCAGCTTCCAGATCCATGGTGGCCATCTTAGATAAGTATTTTACGAGGCGTCCTGTTCATTCAAACAAACTATATTGCTTTTAGCACCCCAGGGTTTCCAGATCTAGAACATGGGGTGCTAATGGCAATAAGCAACCGTTCGGGGGACTAAGTTCCATCCGGCACATATTAGCACCCAGGATTTCAGCATATATCCCAATAAAACCCCAACCCTCCTTTTCTACAGAGCTATGTGTAATAAGGGCTCTAAAATGGCAAAGGTGCACTCTACAACACCTTTTTACACTACATGTGCACATCTGAAGTGTGCACAGGCAACTTTTGTGCCTGAAATGTGTATGGTTCACCTTGTAGCTACTGTTGTGTCTTCAGACTGTGCGCCGCAGATGTACCCATATATCCACCATATAAATCACAGTAGCTATGCTACATTATCAGTGAGCTTGAAGTCAACCCATGTGTAACCAGGGATACCACATTTTAGCCACAACAATTCTGTGGAATGTGTCTCCGATTAGGGAAACACACTTTCCTGCTTAGAAATCAGCTTCACATTTTGTTGCAGAAAAATACAAATCAGGAGAATACAAAGTCCCGTGTCTAAGGCTACAAATGAGAAACTGAGCATTATGTGCTTGCAAACTGGATTGGGGTATACTACATCTTGCAGGTCTACTCCCACGGAAACCTGGGACTCAAGAACTGTAAGCATCAAGCGATGGTTTAAGCAGAGGCCTCTCTTGCTCATTTGTGTGGCTGCCTGCAACCTGGAAAGCAAGGCAAAGCTTTGCCCAAATCACAAATACTGCAGCGTGTTCACCACTTACCCACAGGTGCAAGGGTGCAAGAGCAACCCTGGCATGTCCTTCCCTGGGAACCAGAGTGGCACAGTTTGAAGAGGGCAGTCAACCTTAACAAAAAGACTCTGGCCGTGGACCTTGGTTACGGCATTCAATGAGATGCAGTTGGGAGATTTCTAGGCCTGGCATCAGAGAGCCAATACCAGTGCTGCGAGAGCCAAACCCCTAGATGAAAGTAACCAAACAATTATCCAATCAAGTGCAACTGTCTCTCCTATAAAATGGAACAGATTGTTCTGAGCTGAAAGTAGACGGAGCCAGCTGGGGTGTGGCGGGGAGGCAGAGCGAAGGAGGAGATAGGCAGAGACGTGATGGGAGCAGAGGAAAATAAATTCATGAAGGGGCGAAAGACTAAATGAAAAAAATGGAGAGGAGGGGAGAAAACTAGTAGAAGGTAGGGATGATAAGTTGAAAACAGGGTTCAGAAAAAGGGAGGTGGTGAAAGCGGGGTTGACAGGAGAATAGGAAGGGAGAAAGTGTGACAAGGGGGCACTGTGGAGGAGGTTAAAGGGAAAATGAGAGTAGGAGCTGGGGAGAAAGAAACATCAGCAGGAGTAGAGAAGTTAAAACAAGGATTGAGAAGTAGAGGAAGAGAAGCAACAAACGTTAGTAGGAGAAGAAGAGCAAGAAGTGGAAGAAGAACTGTGGACATAGGAGGAATAAAAGAAGATGAAATAGGACAAAAAAGGTAGGAAGAAAAAGTGTAAGGACCAATCACACATGAGAAGAGAGAGTCAGATTTGTGCGCTATGGAACATCAATCAGGAAAGGAGAGTGATGGGCAAAAGAAGGGGCAAATAAATGAGTCAGGGAGTGCAGATGCACACAAGAAGAACGTGAAGAAAGGAGTGGAAGGGAGAGAGGGTTGTCCTCGAGCTGCACTTCTACGAGGCTCTAGAGCTGGTGAAGGACTATGAGTAATAACAGTTTCCAGCAACCAAACTGCTTGGAAAGATTTTCATAGCAATGAGTGGGAACCTTTTCCCACACTCACAGAATCATTTACTCTTTTTGTGGGTGTCATTTTTAAGACTCTCCATAGTGTCTTTTATAAAGTTATCCTCTTTGACAACTTTTTGGCAAATTGCTCCTGAAGTGGCTCTGCAAGTGGCTGTTTCGGCTGGAAACTCTTTCCCCCACGTCTCCTTCACATCCTGTGGATAGAGCTTCGCCGGCCATGCCCACTTTGTCATTAAATTGAGCCGGCCGGGCGCTCCTGTGCGCACGCTCCTGAAGTGGCTCTGCAAGTGGCTGTTTCGGATGGAAACTCTTTCCCCCACGTCTCCTTCACATCCTGTGGATACAGCTTCACCGGTATTTGGCTTTACTTCAAGGATATATATGGATATAATTACTTAAGGACTACTACGGACTTTTTAATATAATAATACGTGTTTTAGTATAATTATAGATTCCTAATATATATCTTTTATATATTTTTTACAGGCCACGCCCACTTTGTCATTAAATTGAGCCGGCTTCGCGCTCCTGCGCGCGCGCTCCTGAAGTGGCTCTGCAAGTGGCTGTTTCGGCTGGAAACTCTTTCCCCCACGTCTCCTTCACATCCTGTGGATGAAGCTTCGCCGGTATTTGGCTTTACTTCAAGGACATATATGGATATAATTACTTAAGGACTACTACAGACTTTCTTAATATAATTATACGTGTTTTAGTATAATTATAGATTGCTAATATATATCTTTTATACATTTTTTACAGGCCAGGCCCACTTTGTCATTAAATTGAGCCGGCCTTGCGCTCCTGCGCGCGCGTTCCTGAAGTGGCTGTTTTGCTGTTCTGCTGCTCGGCTAGCAAGCAAGCGTGCAGCGTACAGCGTGTTAGTGCGATTTTCCATTTGTTTATTTGTTCAATTTTAATGCTCATAACTGGCGCCTTCAGCCCCCATTGACCGCCGTCTCCCTGACATCATTAGCCTTGTTGAGAGAGGCAACGCGGGCAACAAGCTGCCCTTCCTCTTTTGCTGCACTTCGTGTGTGTGAATGGTTGATGTGCTTTTGTTTCTACTATAGTGCTCCTTTTGTGGTGCAGTAAAGTTAACACGGCAAGTGCTTCCTGGTGATATCGATGGTATCCACGGTATCTGGAACTAGGTAAGCACATTATCTGTTGTTCTAACACTGTTCTCCATGAGTTCATGAGTGTATGTGCATTGCTATACTAATGCTCACTGTAAACTTGACTTAGTTTTATTCTGTTTTGGTTTTAATGTGCTGGGTGTACAGGCGCATTTGAGGGGCTGTGGATCACTATCTCCTTTTTATAATTCAAATCTACTTATAACTACCCATTGGTTCTGCTTCTGAGTTTTACATTATCAATTATCTTTATCAAGTCTTGTTCTATTGTGCTATTTATTGTATTATTCATTGTGACTATTATTAGTCAATAGCATGGATGATTATGATAAGGAATTAGCGATGCATAAAAATTTGCCCAATCGTCGCATTTGCATTCCCAAAATCATCCATGCTATTGACTAATAATAGTCACAATGAATAATACAATAAATAGCACAATAGAACAAGACTTGATAAAGTCTTCACTCGCCCAAAAAAATGCATATTTCAAGGGAACTCGATCAATGACTATTTTGGAAAAATGCAATGCACTAAAGTATATGCAACTGTTGATGAGATTGTTTCTCTCAACTTAGCATTTCCGACCTAGCCTCTGAGATGGCTAGTGAGTTGGGTTGTGTCAGCACAAAATTGTTATGTGATGTTCTATGTGGTTGCAGGAGAAGTGCCGAAAGACTGTTCTAATGTAATTCATAAGTAATCTATTGTTGATATTATTTCCATCCCGAGCTCTCTTGACCCTAAAGCAAATGTATTCTTGCCCCTTGTCATGCAATCACCGATTGTTGATGCTGAGTTGTGTCCACTTAATGGCAAAAGTGAATCACATGGCAACAGAAACACTGCTGCAATAGTGCATAGGGACCATAATAGCCAAACTGGAAGTGTTATTGATATATCGAATTCTGCGCTCGATGAAATAGACATCGAGTATATGGGAATTGACCCTGAATTATCCCTAGTTGAAGCTGTTTCTACTCCTATGTTTTTTACCCCTCCTTCAAAGATGGCCTTCGTCCCTGCATCTAATGTTAATGAAAAAGTTCCGGAGCAATTATCTGAGTATAACTCCAGTATACCTCCAGTATTTAGTTTTACCTCAAATGGAAAGCCTGCAAAGACGATATGTCCAATGAGTAATGTGATTACCGTTGATGGGGAGGGTGTCAATGAAATTGACGTAGATACAAGTATGAATTCGGATGAAATGTTTAATGCCCTTGAAAATCTAATTACAATGCTGCTTGAGAAGTGTTCTCACTTAGAAACCAAAATTGACGTGCAATCCCTGCTAATCCACTCTAGACTAAAAGATCGATGTTGCAAAGAATGCTCAAGCAAGTGTTCGCAATTACAGGCAACTACTCCAGTAAGCAAACAAAGAAAAGAAAAGTGTTGATTTGAACTTGGGGAAGAAGCACATCTCTGCTAAAAGAAAACCTCAGAGTGTTCATCAAGCCATTATGTATAGTAAGAGAAATGTAAAAAAGCAAAAGCCCCCGCAAGTTAATTCAAACATCATCAGTAATAGTGACAATGGTGCAATTACGGCGCCATTAGCCATAAACAATGATGATGAAAACATCTGTGAACAAGTGGGGGCCAAAACTAAGGCAATATCACAGCACGGTAACACCACTGATACTGATGCCATAAATAATATAATATGTGTGCCTGATGAACCTGAAGCACACATAATTGAGATCAACACACCAGCAATGAAGGAGCTATGTGTGGCTGTGCATGCCCAAAACAATAGCGCTGCAGCAGCATCTCTGCAAATGACATTGCCTGATGCATGGGTATTGAAAAATTCTGACAATGCGACAACCGGTAGTTCTTTAAAGGAAAAAACTACGGTTGGTATGTTTCCTGCCCTACAAATTACCCAAGTGCATATGGACAAATCTCAATCTCCGTTGAATCGTTCAGCGATCCTGAGTATTTTTAAATCCGTTGTGCCTCTGCGGGTAATTACCTCCAATGATATTTGTATCGTTGATCAGTTAGAGATAATCAACAAATATATCTCTAACATATGTTTTGAGGCAGAGGGCACTCTGAATTATGTACTAAACTATGAGGTTGATTTGCTATGGATGGGGTATGAGATACATAAAGTAATGATACCTGCTGTGAAACCACAAATGAATCTAGTACAGCAAAAACCTACTCTAACTGTCCATAGTGTCCCTATTCGTCCAAGTATGGAACAAGAGCCAATGGTACTTTGTGGAGAAGGTCCATCTTTACCATCCATTAGTAATTCCACTGTTAAGCAAGTGGTCAGCGGTAATCCTGATAGCATTCCTGAAGGGAATACCATTGTCTTTTAAAACCCACTTTGCAAAGTCCCGTAATTGACTGCATTCCCTACATTTGCTGTACTGTACTCATGGAACACGAGAGGTCATTCACATCTGCTTGAGGCGGGTGGCCTCATTGAATATCTGTCGATCTTCAATGTAGTTGCACTTGAAGAAACTTGGTTGCTAAGCGAGATTCAACTGGATGCTAGAAGCACTGTCCATCAAGTAGCTACCAAGGGCCCATATGGCCGCCCTAAAGGAGGTCTACTGATATCGGTACAATCCCCCTGGACGATCACAAAGCTTCCTTTGTCTACCCAATATGTGTTAGTTGCTAAAATAACCTTGCTACCAGTAGACATTATAATTATCAATGTCTATGATCCACCCCACATGGTAAACACCATCAAAAATGTGCATACTGTCGATACTGTACTCGAGAAGTATAGTTATCGCCATCCAATCTGGCTACTAGGTGACTTGAATGCAAACATCGGTACCCTTAGCAATAATCCTGAAACTAAAGTGGGGTTGACAAGCTCAACTACTATCCAGGAATCCAATAGGCAAGGCCGTAAATGGGTCGCTCTTACAGATAGCCATTTTGTAGTGAAATTAAATGGTCTGACTCAAGGTGATACCATGATGAAATACACCAGGGTTGAAGGAAAATCAGCTGCAATCCTAGATTACATTTTTACTAACAATTTAGGCTTTCATTCCATTAAAGATATGGGTATAGTGGAACGTGAAGAAAGTGATCACTTTCCACTATGCCTTTTATTTTCGCTTCCGGGTAAATGTGATGTTGGAATTGATTATGATGAAAATGGGATGATTCATGTGAATGAAGGAAAAAACAGAATTGTCTGGAACAATCATAATGTAGAGAATGTAGCTATGGCTGTTTCTGATCTATTACCTGTGTTTATTGTGGAAGATGCCTCAGGTGTTATGTCTCCAAGCACTATCTTGTCCAAATTCAGCCTGCTTATGCAGAACATTCGTGACCATATATGTAAACGCAGGCAGTATAAATCTGCCGGTGAACGAACAAATATGTTGATACCCCGAAGGGCGGGCAACGATAAAATGATCAGTGCAACAAAAAAGCAGCTTCGTAATGCAATTCGAATGGCAGTGATGCCACATGCTCCTGCACCTTCTGACCAAATAGTTGCATCTCATATTAAAACACTCAAATTGGAATACAGAAAGTGGATTAGGATACATAAAAGAGAAACTGAAATACATCTATGGAAAAAAATTGCAATATTAGCCATGTCCAATAACAAGCAAGACATTTGGCACCTTCTTCGAAAACATAAAAAGCGAGATCTATCGATTAATTGTATTTCAGAGGACACCTGGGCCCATTATATTAAAGAGACACTGGGCAAAAAGGAACAATCCAATGCCATTCTTTCATTGCCGCAAGTTATATGGGATTGCAAGGTAACTGTCCTTGATATCATTAAGATCATAGATAAATTGAAAAACTCTCGGGCGGCAGGCCCTGGTGGTGTGTGTAATCTAGTTATTAAAAAACAACCTATCTTATGGTGTCAGGTGTTATTGCTGTTGTTCAAACAAGTTGGTAGGTCAGGTGTGATTCCCCCCTCATGGCAAACAAGCCATATTCTAACAGTACCTAAAAAAGGATCATGGGACAATCCTGCCAACTTCAGAATGTTAGCAATGCTTGATGTTTCATCCAACATTTTTATTAAGGTTTTGCTCCAAGAGTTGAATGTATGGATTTCCGCCTCTAACATATTACCAGGCAATCAAATTGGCTTTAGTGACAAATCGAGCACCACTCATAACTTACTAATATTAACATCTGTTATTGATTATGCTTGGATTAAACGGCACTTAGATGTATATTGTGCCTATATAGATTTCTCTGCTGCATTTGACACTATCCTACGCAATAAATTGTGGCATAAACTCAACTATTGGGGAATCCCACAAGGTTTGCTGCGGATGTTGATGTTACTTTATACTGACAGAAAGTGAGAATAAGACTAAATGCAGCAGGGCAGTTATCGAAAAATATGGCTACACATTGTGGGGTAAAGCAAGGATGCATGATAGCGGCAATACTTTTCAATCTTTATTTGTCCGATATGATGAATGCTTTTAATCTAGCCAATGCCAACCCCGTGAAAGTAAATGGTGTAATTGTTGGATGGCTTGCCTATGCGGACAATCTGTTGTTATTGGACTACACATCAGCTGGACTTCAACATATGCTTGATTCGTTGGTGGCTTATTCTGCCGCAAATGGTTTGACCATCAATATAAACAAAAGCAAAATTTTGTTCATCCAACATTTTTATTAAGGTCTCTTTGGTCTTCTCAAAATAACGAAGACCAAAGAGATATTTGTGGAACCTAGATCAAAAAAATTTGGAACAAGTGATATCATATAAATATCTCGGCATCATTGTCAATGAGAAGTTAACATGGGAATCCCATTGGTCCGCACTGCAGAATCGGTGTATTGCGTCTATGAATGCACTAAGTATATTTATTGGTCGAAATGGTGGCTTTTGAGCCATCTCTGTTGTAAGTATATATTTGGCCAAAATACGGTCTATGATTCTGTATGCAGCAGAAATATGGGGCCACTCCTTTGTTAAACGCATGGTAGTACTTGAGTCAAAAATTTTGAGAAAGCTATTCCGGTTACCATGCAATCTTAGTATTGAATTTCTATATCTGGAGTTTGCTATTAAGGGTATTTGGTGTGCTTATGCATGCCAATGTGTACTGAGCTATGAAAAGGTGGTTACTTTAGCTAATGAGACGATTATTGAACCGTATGTGCAAGCGTATCTCCGTTTAGAAGGCATGATGCTCGTTGCTACATTTGGCATACTACAAAGAACTTATAGAAAATGGTTGCCTGAGTGTACTCCAGGTTTGCTAATGATTGTCACACTAAAAAGAGATATAAAAAAGAAAGTGTTTGATTGTTGGAATGAGCAAAATGTAATTAATATTGCCTCAAAGTCAAAAAGTGGTCCATATCTCGAAGAGTATTTAACCAGAACAACGGCTCCAAAATATATTGTAGCATATCCTAGTACCAGTACTTTTCATACATATCTTGTAATGAAATTCAATATGACAGAAGCATTAGCTACTAAAGGAGATACTGTAGGTATCCCACATGAAATGAGGAAATGTCGTTTATGTGGGAATGATGTTTATGAGTCACTTCATCACCTAATTATGAAATGTGAAAGCTTAACTGCGATCAGAACTAAATCTTTTAAATCTTTTAATAATGCTATTGACATGATGCATATTACTGAATTATGGATGTCTTTTGTGAGAGGCAATGATATTAATCTAATTTACCATCTTGTCGTATTTTACGTAAAGATTGTGGTGATTTTAAAATGTATCGAATAATGTATTTTAACGTGTAGTTGCTTTTTGTATTTAAGAACTGTGTAATTTTAGCTTTTTGTATGATTTCTTATCTATGATGTATGTTTTGTGATATATAAAGCCCTGTGGCTATAAATATATCTAATTTCAATAAATAAATAAATATTGTCACTCTGTTGTCCTAGGGGCTCCCCTTTTAACTTTCTCTGGCTAAACGTCTGAAAACTACAATTCCCAAGAGTAGAAAGGATCTTTGAATCCATTTGACATTTCATTCAGTGAGACCAGCACACCCCACCTTATGTGGAGTTCTGGAAAGATACTGGATATCCCCTTTGTCATTTTAAATGTAACATTTATGTTATAAGGACAAACTTATGTTTAATGGCTGGTGGCAGAAAAACCTTTTTATTAATTTGGTGCACCTTTACCACAGGCTGTTTGCACAGCCCCGTTAAGGGCACCCATGGGTGCTCATTTTATCAGAATTGTCCCTGTCTTTTTTTTCCGGCCATTTTTGTGTTCCTTTTACTTTCTTGTTACTTCCCTCGATAACTAAGACAGGAAATTCCTTTTTTGATTTTTATCATTCTGCCCAGGCTCCAGAGTGTCTGTGAAGGCAGGAAGCATATTCCAGCCTGAGTGCAAGATTCCAGTTCAAACTGGGAGTCTGGCTGTCCGGAAAGGATTGACAACCCCCCAAGTTTGAATATTACAAGGCTGTTTGAATGGCTGGGTTCCTGCATAAAAGTCCAAACCTGAAAGCTGAAGACGTAGTTGTCCACTGGAACCAAATCCAAAGAGGAAGATGAACGATTTCCAACGACCGGAGATCCTGCTGTGTATTCGGAGCTTGCTGTAGCCCTTCCTTCCAATAGCCTTGGGGACTTCAAAACAATGAACCTGACCCAGAGCCATATGTGTAATTGTAGAATCAAGAAGACTTACATTTTGAGCCATCCCACACTGTGCTGCAACCTTGTGGGACTGCAAAACCCCAATACCCTGGGATCTCAAGCCATTGTGGGGTGTACGGTCTTCAGAATTCTGAATCTCCCTGACACTTCATGGGCATCCTGCTGGATTTCCAGAGGCACGATGCCAGTGCAAAAGGTTCCCCCCCCCCCCCAGAGTGCTGGACATTGCAAACAACGAGAATCCGACAGCCAATATTCTGTCTCTTCTGTGCTCCTAAAAAAGGCACCAAATTCACAGAACCACTTCCAGCCATGAGGAAAACCTTGCCTAGAGCCTTCCCCATGATCCTTGCTGCAAAAGTCCTACCAGTGTCCTTTCTTCTGTCTTCTTGATGAAGGAATTCAACAACTGGGTTTTTAGCTGCAGCTCCTGAAGTCCTCCTGCTGCAAAATCTTCTTTGTTGCTGATGTACTGTGCTGGCTTGGGTGTTAACTTACCGTAAGCCTCTTGTGATTCCTGTGTTGTTTTGGGGTGTTTTCTGTGTTTGGGAGTCCTCTCGTCCAGTGCACCCTGGCCCCTGCTGGAATCCTTCTAGGGTGTCCTCTATGAAGCCTTTGGACCATCCACTAACTCTAAAGTAAAGTACTTACTTGTTCTAACAGTCTTCCTTAGGAACTGTGAATTTTGCTTCTTAAGAACATATCCTGGTCTGCCTGTTGGACACCAGACCGTAGTGACCCCCCTTCTGCCACTGAGAACACTCGTGCTCCAAGAATAAGGGAAACACCTTTAAGGATTGGACCTTTTGCCTAGAAAAGAGAATACGTGTTTAAAAGTTACTTACTTGCAAAAGAACTTGGTTGGTAACTCTAACTCTGAGAGTGAACAGTTACAAAGGTTATTACTTACCATAGCAATGTTCTACCATTCTGAAAAGTATATATAAGGTTGTTTTACTAACCTTAGAAATATTTTGCCATTCTGAAAAGTAAGTATATGTAACCTCTTTCTTTTCTACAAAAACTGTTTTGCCATTCTAACAGAAAGTCGATATAAGGGTATAATACTCACATGTGATTTGCTTGTGCCTCTTCCCAAAAGTAATGCGGTTGGTTTCACTTCACTATTCCTTTTAGGCTAAATGTATGAGTGTCCCCAAAAGGGTCTTGCTTCCCTTGACTTGCTGTTAGCCTGTCCAGAATAAGTCTACATTAGGTTTTACCTACCTAGAATAACTTTGAGTCAATCATAAAGTGTAACACTGGGGTTTGCTTGCCCCCGGTCTGTTTTAGACAGACACAAAAATAGTCTGAGGTTTATACCTGCCTTTTAGAGGCTGATAGCTCCTGTAAAAAGTGTATAGGTTTGTCTTACCTTGAGTATAGCTTTGTTATCCTAAAATAACTTAGAGTTATTGCTTCCCTTAGTCTGTGAACTGAGAAGCAACTGTAATTGAATATTGTATCAAAAGGGGTTACTTACCTTGATTATAACTTTGTTATCCTAAAATAAGTTAGATTCATTGCATCCTTTGGTCTATGAACTGAAAAGCAACTGTCATTGAATACTACAACCAAAGGTCCAACTACCCTAGAATAACTTTGCTTTCCTGAATCAGAGCTATAGGTGTTTACTGTACCTAGAATAAGTGTTCCACTATTCACAAAAAATATATCGTCCATTTGGTTTAGTAAGGGATTTCCTGCTGAGCTTCATGGTACAACTGCTAGTGTCTACTGCCCTTATATTACTGAAAGTAATCCAAAAAGTAACTATTGGTTTGACTACCCTAGAACTCCTGTTAGGTGTTCCAAATTAGGTTACATGCTTTGTCTGTGTACCTTCAATCATAGTGTTGTTTTTTTCTATAATGTGTACATATGATCTGTGATAGTACTTATTTCTCCCAAGATTTATCTGGGCCTATTTGTATTTAAATAAACCATTTATTTCTACAATACATAGTGTTTCAGTGTTTTTTTGGACCGTTTGTATTACAATTTCTTTTTTACTGATTCTACAGCCCTCTCGCCCTCCTAAGATAAGCCTGGCTGCTCTACTTACGCTATTCTGAACTCGGGTGGTACGGCCTTATAACAAGAGTGGAGTCTTTGTATTATTGTGGCATCATGGAGAATAGAGAATGTTGAGATTCCGAATGAAATGAAGAGAGGAGAGCGAGCAAGTCAGTTGGAGGAAGCTGGAAGTCGCAGAGATAGAGTGCCGACATTCATATCCCATTTACCCAGTAGTCTGTCTTTAGTATATATATATATATATATATATATATATATATATATATATATATATATATATATATATATATATATATAACCCTACATGTAAACCCATTCTAGCGTCCGCCTACACTTTAAGTGTCAATGAGGTACTCACCCAGTGGTGCGATCAGCAGAAGTGCTCAGGCTGCTGCGGATTTACAAGGTGAGAGCGCAAGCGTGACTGCTACCAAGGCCAAGAATGAATATAAGGGACAGTAACGCAGCAAAGCCATAGAAAGCGGTTTAAGTACACATAGCGTGTGTATACTTTTGGATATGAAGTAATCCAGAGTCCACGGCAATGTCAAGTAGGACGTTAGACTAGAGGACCCTACGCATGAACCATCTCACATTGTGTGTGGCCATTTTAAGGGATCACCCAACAGTACAAGCTTCAACAGAGCCCTTTCCTCATCCCATTTTGGGTTTGCCTCCTATTGTGTATTTTTCTTCATTTTGTGGTGCAAAAATAACAAAACATTTGCACCAAAACAAAACAAAAAAAATCAACTATTAACAAGTACAGCCATCTTTATGGAAGTTTAAACATTCAGGTTTCTAGGCAACAATAAAATAATAATTCAACACATTTTATTCAAGTATAAATGACCCAAATAAGACAACAGTAAATTGGAACATTTTTTTTTTATTGTTGAGTTTTAATCAAAAATTTGATTTTTCACATCTTCAGTTTTTATTTCCTTTGTAGTTGTTTGATCTCTCTAATTCGAATCTTGCGCTTATAAGGCTTTTTAATGTTGTTGTTGAGGTATAAAAGGAAGAAAAAGGAAGAGGACAGTCCAGGTGAAAGGGAAAAAGTCTTAATTGTTTTCATTTCGTTTCAAGTCAAGTTTTTCTACTAGTAGTTGAAGGATCTTGAATGTCGCTAATTGCCATGATTTGGGTAACCGCTAATCATCCTTTTCCACCATGTCTCTTCGTCAGCATTTAAAGAATGTCAGAGAAGGTATTTCATGTAGGGAAGCCGAATCTCCGCCATACTTGGGCAAGACAGTAGTAAGTGGCGAATGGTCTCTTTCTCTTCCATGAACATTTTAAGTGTGCCACCAACCGGTTGAACGCATCAGAATGGGTACCCATAGGGGTGCGGGAGACATGTCGATACACAGTGTTCATGCACCTGCAATGTTTTTGCCCGAGGTTGGGGAGCCTACACTACCATGGAAAAGATGGCTTAAGACATTCGAACAATATGGCAATGTAGTATGGGCCACAAAGTACAGGGTGGAGAGATAAACGTCTTTATTCCTACATTCTTTATGCCGGGCTGGCCAAGAGAAATTTGAAGATCTACCTGAACTTGTTGCCGATGAGTGTGGGGATGAGAAGTCCATACCAAAAATGAATAAAAATTACGAGAAGAAAATAAGTACCATTTTAGAACGATATAAGTTTGGGAAAAGAATACAGGAAGAAGGAGAGGGTGTTGAACAATAATGCATCACAGCTCTTAGGAAATTGGCCAGGATGTGCAAATTTAAACAACAGCTGGAAGCGAGTTAGAGAGATCAATTTATGTTAGAATGTAATAGCAGCAAAGTACGAGAAAAACTGTGGACAGAAGATGATCCACCCCTATATATGGTACTCAGGATGGCCAAGGAGGTTGAACACACAGAGAAGTGTGTGAAAACATTGGAAAGTAGAGTGAAGGAAATTGCAGTCAGAGCAACAGTGGTGAATACTGTGCAGACAGCCGGTAAAGAAGTGATTGCATGTGTGAGTAATCAAAATAGAAGGAGAGGAAGCAGCGATTATAGAGATTCCAGGTTCAATAATGAAGGCAGGCCCAACAGTGAGAACAGAGATACTCAAGAAGGGATGAACAAGGACAGAAGACTCAAAACCGATTATCAACCCCGTGGTTGAGGTGGACAACGAGAAAGAGGATGGACCACATCGAGAACATGCTACAGGTGTGATAGCCCTTCCCATTGGGCTAACAGTCCAAATTTCCCTGCGCTAAGGATCATTTGCAGGAACTGCAGTAGAAGAGGACACCTGGCTAGATGCTACAGCAGTAGGAATGTTGCCACAAATCGGAGTGGAAATAAAGACAGTGACGAAGGTGAAGAGTGTGTGTTGGCGGTAATGGGAGAAGATGAGGATCTGGATAGTCCGAAAACCACTATCATAGTGAATGCTAACCCAATAGTTATGATGGTAGATTCGGGAGCCAAATGCACACTCATTCCTGAGGTAATATGGAAGCAATGTGGACCAAAATATTTACATGAAGTTGATATTAAACAAAGATCTTATGGCGGTGCGAAAATTGAACTGATTGCATGGTTCATGGCAACTCTGGCTTTCAAGGATGGGCAAGCCGAAGGACGCATTTATGTCTTAAAGAGAGGGGCATCTCCTCTTCTCAGCTGGACTTTTCAAACATTGTTAAAGGTCCAACTGGATCCCAATGCAGCAGAAGAAGTTTCTTCAATAGGCGTTCCAGAGATGAACAAAGAGAAAATACAAAATGAAATATTCAAGGGTGACATCAGCTGTGTGAAAGGATTCACACATCGCATATTACTTAAACAAGGTGCCAGACCAGTGGCGCAGAAACTGTGTAATGTCCCATTAGCAATGAGAGATGAAGTAAATATGGAACTTAAGAAGTTGGAAGAACAAAAGATTATTACAAGCATTGATGCATCTGAGTGGGTCTTCCCCCTGGTTGTGGTAAGGAAGAGGTCAGGCAAGGTCAGAGTGTGCATTGATTTAAGAGAACTAAATAAGTGTATAATTCCTCAGAGACATCCACTACCAAATATACAAGAGTTGATTTCGACAATGGGGTCGGCAAAAGTATTCTGAACACTTGATCTTACAGGTGATTATCATCAAGTAAATTTACATAAAGAGTTGAGGTATGGCATTCATTACTCCAGAAGGGCTTTTCCAATATCGCAGGATATTGTTTGAACTAATATCAGCGGCATCAATGTTTCAGAAGATTATGTACCATATTCTTGATGGGGAAGCGGAAGTCATCTTGTTTCAGGATGATATTCTGGTGTATGCTGACAATAAAGACAAACATAACAGAAGACTAGAGAAAGTGTCCAAGAAGTTGCACAATGTAGGGATGACTCTCAGTAAAGAAAAGTCAAAAATCAATAGGAAAGAGATTGAATATTTAGGACATGTGATCTCCAAAGAAGAGATTACACCAAAGAGAGATCTGGCGAATGCAATAAAACACATGGTCACGTCAAACAGCAAGGAGCACCTCAGAACTTTTTTAGGCATGGCTGAATATTACTCTAAGTTTATTCAAGGATTTGCTGATCACACCTTGACACTAAGGAATATGATGAAGATGAACAAGAAATTCATATGGGATGAAGAATGTGATAATGAATTTATATACATAAAGGAAGCTTGGCCTATTGAACCGGCTTTACAGAATTATGAAAGGGGGAGACGCACAGTGATCACTACAGATGACAGTAGTGTGTGACTAGGAGCGGTTTTGACACATATCCTGAAGGGAAGGATTATATTATAGTGTTTGCATCTCAGTTGCTTAAAGGAGCAGAAAAGGGCTATGCACCTATTGAGAAGGAAGCACTGGCCAGCAGATAAGATGCAGACAAATTCAGAAACTTTGTCTGGGGAGTTAAATTTGAGTTACATATGGATCACAAACCGTTGGTGGAAGTTTTCTCTACAAAGGGTCTGGACAAAGTATCAGGCAGGGTAAGGAGATGGGTATCCAGACTACAAGAATTAGATTTTTCTGTGACATACACCCCAGGTGTGAGAAACTATGCAGCAGACGTTTTATCAAGAATGACAAACAATGTGGACACCGAAGATGATGATGATGAGCAAGAAATTATTTGTGAAATTTATGATGCAGCAATATCGAAACAAGAGTAGTATGAAGAGATGATGTAGAATACAAAGATGATGTTCATGACCAAGAGTCTGGAAGAAGGAGAATCAAACAAGGAAAGCATGAAAAAAAGGCAGGAGTGGAAGGCATCTGGAACGTGAATGATGAACTATGTGTTCAAGATGGCTGTCTTATGAGAGGAGATATGTTGGTGCCACCTGAGGGAATCAGGGAGAAGGTGATACGTCTTGGGCATGAAGGTCACCAAGGAATTGTAAAGACCAAGCACAAAATAAGGAGTACCCATTGGTGGCCAGCGTGTGAAACGCAGATTGAAAGGATTGTCATGAACTGTATTCTTTGTATAAACTGTGATAAAGGGTGTGTGGATAAAAAGTATCTGATGGTTCTTACTGATATACCAGAGAAACCATGGAAGAAGATAGCCCGTGATGAACTAGGACCTGTATGGATTTGGGGGTGTCAGACATATTGCATTGTGGTTATTGATGTGATTATCACATGGGCAGAGCTGACAATGACCCCACATGTGACGACTAGAAGGGTGATTGATTTTTTAAAGAGTTGTGTGGATGTGAGGGGTAACCAGAAGAGGTATTGACTGATAATGGTTCGCAATTCAAGTCTAGAGAAATGGAAAATGACCTTGAGGAAAGGTGCATTGTCCACAAAACCAGTGCCATATATCAACCCCAGACGAATGGCATTGTGGAGAGGTACAATAGAGTGATTGAGGAAGCCATTAGGTGGGCATGGTCGAATAGAAGTGATTGGAAGGAGGTTGTGAGAAAAACCATGGAGGCTCATAGGTTCAAGCTGCATAGCACTACAGGTGTTTCTCCTTTTCAACTGAGCAGGGGAAGGAGAGCCAACACCAAATTGTTTGCAGGTTGGATGGGTGATGTGGCAGGTATGGATGTGAAGTTGGATGAGGTGAAGGACAACATCAGGGACAGACAATTGATTAACACATTGCAGCAAGACAGTAAGCATTTCAAGAGAGCAAAATTGCCATGTGCTGGGTCAGGATGATGTTACTGGTTGTGTTGAGGGACGATGGATGTCAGTGGTCAAAACCTATTGAGGTTGAGGGGATGTTAAACATGCTCTGAGAACAAAGGATGGGAGAGTGTGGAACAAAGAAAGAGTGATGATACTGACAAAGGATGTGGATGAAAGCAGGTGGTGGAAGGGGGAAGAACAAAGAATCGAGGTAGATGTGATGCTCCTTCCCTTGGGAGTATATTTTGCTTGGCAGAAAATATTGATATTTCACAAGGTTTGGAAGAAGCTACCGAAGACCAAGACATTTGAGTAACTATGCTGAGTTGTAAGAAACACGGAATCAACAAGAACCTCAAGGAGATATTTTTTGAAGGAAACGGGATGAGTAGCATTGTAGTATCGTGGAGAATAGAGATTGTTGGAGGAGATTCTGAATGGAATCAAGAGAGGAGAGCGAGCGTGTCGGTTGGAGGGATTTGGAAGTCGCAGAGAGAGAGAGAGAGCCGACGTTCATATCTCCATTTACCCAGTAGTCTGTCTTTAATATATATATAAAATAAAACATACATGTAAACCCATTCTGGCGTCCGCCTAAACTTCAGCCTTGTACTGCCTTAGTTGAATGGTTTTACTAAGCCCTTAGTTGGACTTCAGAAAAACTGTCCTAACACAAAAAATGGGCATTCCTCATCAACCCAGTTAGCCCAAGTGATCCTAGCCAGAATCCTACAAAATTAGACAATGCTGTGCCCCAGCAGAGGTAATTACAAGCTATCTAGGATAAGAAAGACTTAACAGCAAGGAAAGAAGTGCAGGGTACTTCAAACCCGAGAGATTGTGAGTGACTCTTTTATCACCACCAGGAAAACAGCACCACATCGAGAGAGGAGCAGAATGCAGAATTCTGTCCTGAAGAAACGTTTGATTTAGTTTGCTTAGCTCCCCCAATACCGCTGATATTGCTTATTTTTTACTTTTCTGCTGGAATTTGACATCTGGCTTCGACTTGGTTGTTAATCCCTCTGCCTTTGACAGCTCACAGATGGCATTCTGCCACAGGATCTGAATACAAAGTATTAAATATGTATGCCTCTCTTTATTGACTTTCATGCAGAGATAGCAACACCTAACATCCTAGCAGTAGAATATACAAGGGCATGCAGGTGATGATAGGAGGATTTTATGAAAATGAATCTGCTCTCCTGGATAGATCGCCTACTCCTGTGAAGGTTTGCAGTGTAGTACTGGGATTCCTCAGAGAGCATGGAATCCGAGATAATTTGCATGGGCAAGTCTAAATGCAGTGTAGATTCCTTTTAACCTTTGAGTGGCCTTGCCACATATATGCATACATATATACCAGGGAAAAGGCTTTAGTTCAAAAGATGGTATGGTTATGTTTAACTGAAAAATACCTTTGCAATTCAATTAAAAAACATGAGCTGAAGCAAGGTTATGGTTTTAGAGCAAACAAAACCAAGCCCATACGTTTGCTAGTAACGGTCAATAGAGGAGCCATAACTCTGCCACTGCCATGAACTCCTCATGACACATGCATTCTGCTCATTGAAATGGAAAAGCAGCTCTCGACAATAACATTTACAATCCACCTGGGCCTTGTATTGTCTCTGCCCTCAAATTAAATTAAAAGTGAGAATGACTGTTATGCTACTCTTGCTTGGTAGCTATATTTGTTCCTCATGTCCTCTAGGGACCGTGGGCTTGTGCATGTAATTTCTCCTGTCATGTTTAGCTTAATGAGAAGGGCATGGGGTAGCTGGTGCCTTTGTGGTGTTTCCTTGTTGCACCCATAAAGTCCGTTTTCCCCAATGTTGTTTCCAATGAATTTCAAAGTTTGTTTTAGATATGCTTAACCATAGCATCTATTTAACCAAAGTTGTTCTGTGATTTTTTTTAAAATTTATATGCTGATATATGCACTATGGAATTCCTTAGTAATTTGTTACAATGTTTCCATCAAAGTCGCGAGGAATAACCAAATCTATAACTTAAGTACACAATATTACTCAGCTTAAAAGGAAGAGTTCGGCTAAGATTCTTTGTAAAATTGGATATAGGCTAAAATATGTAGAGTAAGACTGAATTGCAAAGGTAATTCGATTAATTCCATCGGTAGGAGTACGCTTAATTGTATATTTGCACATGCTATCCTTTGCACAAATTGGAACTAAAGCTGATTTTAAGGAAGAATATGTTGCATTTTACTATCTTAATGTATGTATGTGAAACCATGAAAAAGATTAAGATTTTTATGTCATTAAGTACATATTATTGAAAATTGCTATCTCACTGATTGCTTTGTACAAAAATATTCTTTTTTTAATGATATAACACATGTTGGTAAAATGAAAGAATGTTGTAAAAGTTTGTAAATTAAGCTAAAAACAACAATACAAAAATAAAATTAAAAATATATATATGCTGATATGCCTACACTCTATATTAAGCACACCCTGCGACCCTAACCGGACACCACCAAACCATAATTTGCAATGACTTGGCATGTTCTCCATACAGCACACCAGTGTGGCCACATGGACAGCAGTCAAAGTCAGTCCATGAGCTATGTCTTAGGCCCCTCCCGGACACCTCTCATGCCCACCAGTCATGACTTGTAAATATTCCCCAGTGGAAGATCTTCGGCATACCGCAGGCTTCTTCCTGAGCTCCAACATGGCCATGTCTTGTGGACACCTCTTCAAGGGCATGGATTTTGCTATACCCTCAACACTCTTAAGCCGCATGTGCTACCCACTGGCTTTGGCCACAGGCCATGCCCTGTGTCCAATATGCCTGAGGCAGGGTCTTTGGCAAAGCCCATGCACCACTAAGCCACCCCATGTGGGCACTGGCCCTCACCTATAGCCATGCCCAGTGGCTAGTTTGCATGGGTAATGCCTTGAGGCATGTCCTCGGCAGCCCAGAATTACCCACTGGGTCACCCAGGGGATCTTTTTCCCAGAGTATGGCCTGAGGTAGTCCATAAGCATGGGCTGTGGCCATGAACAATAGCCACTTTGCACACAATATGGCCTTCATGCATGGTGTGGATCTACGTTAAAAAAACGAATTCCGAAAAGCTCGAGTTTCAAAATTGTGAAGCCAACGTGGTCGCATTTTGAATCTCGAGCTTTTGGGATTCTGTTAATTTGTCCCCCACTTTGCATTTAATGTATGCAGGGGACACTCCTGAAGCCCATAATGTCGAACGAGGTGTGCAGGGGACACCCCCGCAACCCCTGCTCACCTAGTTCGGCACTTTAGTGTTCGACAGTTTCCACCATGCCGAATGTGCAGAAAACGCATGTTTTTAATGTTATTTTGGGTCAATACCACTGTAATCACCCTCAAGTCACCTACTGGACCACTGGTCAAATCATGCACCCAGGCCCTGCAGGTAGCTCGCCTTAGCCATGTGCTTTTGACCATGGCCCAGAACCCACAAACCCATTCCCTTTGGCCCTACGGCACACCCAGCGGACACTTGCCCAGGGCATGCACTTCTACCTAGTTGTTCAGCAGGGAAATCCATAACTCTTATGCATTACATAAATAAGTAATATTGTTTTATATTTAGAATGCTCTGTGAAGTGTGCTATTTAATGACAGCCTTTCCAGTGCATGGAGAACCTATTTTCCAGACATCACAAGGAATATAAAGTATCCAATATTTGCCTTTATGAATACCCCTGTAGATTATGTATGTCAATAGGTTCCCCCAGTGCCTGTAACAGAAAGAAAATGCACACCATGTGATTTATGTGACTCAAGCTAAAATTGCTCTATAAATCTGACGCCCATGCCATGAAAAATACCAGCAAATCCCGAAAGTGCTTAATAATATTTTGCTAAGTTATTTATTTGAATTCAAGAGTAATTGCCAAAAAATCCGCTGGGAAACATACATTCCAGTAATGGAACTCTCATCTAATTCCTGTACAATCCAATGACTGCATGTATTCAATAAAGCACGCTGGGGCAATCTGCAGTTACTCAAATGTCAATTCTTCATCAGGGAATAGTTTAGGCACCGACCGCGTCATCAAGAAGATATGCCGCACATGCCTGCGGTTCTTCTTCCCAACTATATCTTATGTTTCTCTATTGCATCCTTCTGGATGTTTAAAGGCATCATAGGTATCAACAATGTCTCCAAATGCTGCACTGATATTGAGCTAGGCAGATCAAAGCAGGCGCACAGCAAGGATGAACCTCTCACTTGTTAATAAAGCTCAGCGGGGAAGTGCAAGTGTAACGGGGCCAAAAGGGACAGGTTAAACCAGGAACACTTGCTTTATAGCTATGTTAGATATCAGGCCGAGTGGCACCCTATTCCTCTGCTGAATTACACCTCCATTCACAAGGATTTATTTGCACTAGATAAAGTTAGGGGGTGCCCGCGAGCATCTCAGACGTGCACCTGATTTGTTATACCCTAGTCACATGGCCTGAAATGGAAGGAAATCTGGGAACGCCTGCAGCGTCTCCGAGAGGCACGTGATGAGCAAATGTTGACTCTTCAAGGTGCTCCAGGCATCTCCAGAGTGGCACCAGTTTGTAGGCGTTGTCAATGAGGTATAGAGGGTAGCAGGTGCAGAGCTGAGTTGCTCGTGGACATCTCTTTCCCTCGAGTGCAAACCATGTGAATCAGCTGAAGCTGGAACACATGCCCGAGTCCCCACGTTTGGGTGCATCCACAACTGGATGCCTGATTCAAAGAATTTGGAGTACATTTTTAATAAACATAAGTGACGTGGTTTGATTTCTGAGTCCTCCAATCTATAGCATTTCACACACCTAAAGTCTAAAATACCTTCCACTGCAAAGATGGGGTGGGATAGGTCAACTCGTGTTATTTTCTTTTTAATTTAGATTTCTACTGAGGGTTTGCAGTTGGCCGGAGACCTCATAGCAACAGCCTGCAACTGTGTAATCACCACGAAGGATAGTAGCATTTCAGAGGTGAATGCCTTTTCTTTCTGTTTCATAATGTGCTAAGTATGCTTTATTTTGGCATCTGTAGTCAATCAAACAGCAGAACATATGACTGCGCTTTCTTCAGTGTTATTCTTTCCATGGGTCAGTAGATCACCAGTACTGTATATTTCTTTGCTTTATTGGACTAGTTCATTGCAGCAATTCTGACATAAAAGTTGTAAATGCACCCTAAAAACATCACATACCTCAATATAGTCCAACAATAAGTGAAAGTTAAAATGAACTCAAAATCCTTAATGAAACTGTTCGCAGTGTCATGCTATTAAATGCTAGAACAAAACCGAAACTTCCCAACAGCCACGGGCGTGCATTCGGAACAGTTCTGCATAATTAGCTGTGACACTAACTAGACCATAGTCTCTAAAGTACCAAAGGTTCATCCTAACAAGCAAGATAGCTGTATTACAATCAATATCCTCACACGAATAGTGTGCTAAACAAAAGCCTATAGTTCTACTGAAAAATTAATTAGTTGTCCTATCATTAGGTCTACATTTTAGGAACAAGTCCATTAACAAATACATTCTCGGCACATACCTCAAATATTTCCAGTTACAAGAAAATGCAAACAAGCTCAATACAGTTCACAAGTATACCTTATTAAAAACGATCAATTCCTTGCACTCTTACTGTAAAATTGGAATTAAGAGCATATATACTGACACACACTGCAAGTGCATCCTTCAGCGATATGCCGTCATTAGGTAAGCCTTGTGAGGCTTCCTTTGTGCCTTATGGAGCGCTGCTCCATTCATCATGGCCGCCATGGCCCCACTTGCTTGTTCCTCATTTTTCACTTCGCTATTCCGCCCCCGCTATATGCGGATTGGTCGGGGTAGTTCATGACTAGTGGATCGAAGCCGGCCCACGGTGAAGGACTGCTGCCAAGGAACAGGTTCTTCCCCTGTCTGGGCCTGGTATTGCATCTAAGGACGCAGTGAGTGAATCCTCCAGCGATATGCACCACCTCAACTACCGTTCTTAGGTAAGCCTTGTGAGGCTTCCTTTGTGCCTTATGGAGCGCTGTTCCATTCATCATGGCCGCCGCGGCCCCACTTGCTTGTTCATCATTGTTCACTTCGCTATCCCACCCCTGCTATATGCAGATTGGTCGGGGTAGTTCATGACTACTTCCTACGCTAGTGAGCCGGCATGGCGAAGCTGGCCCACAGCAAAGGATGGCAGCCAAGGACCAGGATCTTCCCCTGTCTGGGCCTGGCCGGGGCTTCAGGTGATTCAGCAATCCATTACAAGGGAGTAACACTTTACCTGTGTTGCTCACATCCTCTTGATGCAACGGACGTATGCTATTCCTTTTTTTGCAAGGTAAGGGATGCCTTTCCCTTTGTTGTCCCTTTCCACCCTCTGCCACACTATCACTCATGCCTCGCTATCATAGCGCTACTCGATTAGCCTATTACTTTGTGAACCCGCACAGTCCTTTCATTGACCCTATCTCAATATTGTGGATGTTTCCTCCTGTCCTGACCGCTTACTATACTGCTACCAATCACATCCCGAGCTCTGTAGCATCCTAATACACCTTATCCTCTGCCCCAGGGTACAGGCCTGTGTTTTCTGTGTGTTTTGCCCTATATCATGACATTACGTGTGGCTTTTCCAATCTGTATTATCTCACTGTATTGTGCTTTATGCAGCCTGATGTAGCCCCCGCACCATGAAGTGTGGCTTTGCCAATCTGTGTTTATATGGTGGAGACATATAAAGGGGGTTAAGAGATGTTTTTGAAAACTATACAAATTTAGGGATTACAAAAACTAGGAGGGAAACTGAAGAAGTGATAGAGTACAGGCAATATAAAGGGGGTTATCTTTGAAACAGTGGTGGAATTAGACATGTGGTATAATCAAATGTGGAAAGTGGGGAGAGAGAGGTCAAACAAGAGCTGCTATGTATGCTCTGTGATACCTCATGCAATGGGTGCACCTGCTGTTTATACCCCAAGAAATGCCACCTCTTATAGCCCAGTGTCTGGCACACTTGGCCCTGTGCATGTCATGGGTATGAAGTCAGGGGCAAAGGCATTCATGGGTCGCATGCACAGGAGACCTGGGTGGACACTGTCCTGGCACCTTTGGCACCAGGCTCATGAACAAAAGTAAACAAGAACATCCATTTAACACCAAAAAGCTTTTATTATGGACATAGCACTTCAGATGCATTAACCTTGAACATTCCATCCATTAAGCAGGATGCATTAAACTGGAACATTCCATCCATTAAGCAGCCCCAAGTGTATTCTTGAGTGTGGCTGCTAATGGATTGCTTTCACATGTGCTCACTCTCTAGGAGTGGCAAGGTGTGGCTGGTAAACTGGCCCTAATGGGCGTGCCCACAATCTCATCTATATAAGCTGCCCCAATCCTCAGACAGATGCTTCACGTTATTCTGCACTTGCAAGCAGCATAACGCTCACCGTCGTCTGAGGTCAGTCTTAGCTTTGAAGATCCTGATTCCTGGAAATCCTGCTTCTTGCCAGCATACTTACCAACTGGGGGAAGCCTTTCTTACCTGTACATCTCTTCGGCAAACCAAGTATTCATCTTTAGAGTTTCCGGAACACCGATATCTTCATCTTGGCGCCACAGCACGACACGCTCCGTCGTCGACAGCAGCGCCTGCAAGGAAAAACAGAAGACAAGGTTAGACATCGAAAAAACTGTCAGTTTAAGGTTGCACTTTGCCATACTTCGCGCTTTCCTTAAACCATCACTTAACTGCTGTCGAACATTACGGTAGCATCCATCTTCCATCCGGTCGCATCTCGCGTCTCACAGCTGCATTGAGGCCGCATTTCCATCCAAGGGAAGAAAACAGAAGAGAGACATTATTGCGGGCATAAATAGGAGCACATATAAAGACATTAAACAGAACGAACAGCATCACAAGAGCTCAAGAAAGACTTACCAATCATAAGGAGAAGCATAGTTGCAGCTGGACTGGACTAATCCTTATCAGGGATCAGTGAAGGAACTAGATCCCATTCAACGCGCCCCTGCCAGAAGTAGCAGGACGGAGAGCTTATCTTCCATAATTCACAGGTGAGCTTTATGGGCTGGCGCATGCTCACAGAAACCATAATTTGGGGTGAAGGGTTTGAGAGGTACAACAATCACAGATTGGCACACTCACACACTCTTATCTCCACGCAGGATCAGTATCACCATGTACAACCGCTCACAGCTTTTCTACTGAGGGAGAGGCCTGAAGGGGGTGATTCAAGGTCAGGGAGGGCTTCAACCATGCCCCAATGCCTTCTGCAGAGACCAGGTGAGCGTAACAGGGCAGAGTACAAGTCCTTTTCTAAGGGCACACTTTCCAAGCGGTAATCATGAACAGAGATGATGAGGAATGTGCAAAGAAGAAAGAGCAAGCACAGTGAAAGGAAGGACCATTGTTTAAGATGGAGGGAGCATTGTTTTTCCTACAATAGATGGGTGGCAGGAGTAGTGAGCTGTGCAGCAAGAGGATTACTGGGGTTTCCTGAAGAAGTGGTGGCCTGCTTGAATCAGAACTGTGGCAGAAAATGGGATAACTGTGTGCCAAAATTGACATGGATCGAGTTAAGCATGCACCACCCAAAGTACAGAGGCTGGCACAGTATTGCTTTTGCTTCCAAGGAAATGTCACCATACCAATAGGAACAAATAGCCAGTGTGATAAAATCTTGTTTATCCCTGATCTGACTGAAGGTACTGTGGTGTTGGTGGATGTGTACTGTGTGTGTGGACAATATGCATATTTAGAGCTCCCACCATCATGGAGGGGCATATACTCGCTGACTACCTTACACGCTGCAATTTTAGTAGTCCCTGATTTTCATCTGTCAGTAATAAATGTGCCGGTCCCAGAACCAACTAAGCCCCCATCTGATAAGAGTGCCCATCACTCACCAAGAATTTGTCATCAGAAGAGATCAAACTATTTATCAAAGGACTCCTCCAAAAAATTAAATGTGATTCCAGAGCAATACCACCTATTTAACAAAACTGAAACCCTTTTCGCCACTGCAAACCCAAAATGGATGCAGATAGCCAGATGGGAGATGCTGCAGATGGCGAACCAGACAGAGCAGGGCTTTAACTCAATAAAAAATGAGTTAATGGCAATCCGGCTTATGACCCTCCAGAACCGATATGTTCTGGATCTGCTCACAGCTATGGAAGGGGACGTATGAAAGACAATTGGACTGTTCTGCTGTATGTATATTCCCCAACTGCTGCAGGCAATGGGTCTTTGTCTCATGCCAAAGGGGCCCTTCACAATTTAAGGATCACTATGGAAAGTGAGCGTTGATGACTGGTTTGATTCTAAGTTTTCACAGATGCCTTTGTGGTTAGAAATAACTTTTAAAATGCTGGTTCCATTCATGTTTTTTTTTATCATGCTTTTTCGTTTGTGTCCAATGATCCTGGGATGTTGTACGAAGATGCTGAAGAAGAGTGCCATGATGATGGTATCAATCAGGGTGGGCAGAGCTCCTCCTCAAACAAAACACAAGTACACACAGACATGATAAATGAGATGAGGTTGTGAGGACATGGATGGTCAAAATAGAGCAGACTTAAAAAAACCTGGGAACATTGTTTATGCCCCCACTGGACTCACAGAATTATATTGAGTGTTGGGTCAATTTATCATGAGATGGGAGTGGTGTTTCATGACTGGTACCCCAGAGGAGTATGCAAAATAGTGGGAGTTTATGCCATGTATGCAAGGCATGGGTACCTAAGGATGATGAGTGTAGGATAAAAGAGGGAGCAGGGTTAGTTAATGGAGTATTAAATAAAGTGGTAATGTCAGGATGTACATACAGCATCCCAGCCAGGCCAAATTAAGATCTATTAGAATGAACGATCACAGGAGCAGATTGAAGGCAGTGCAGTAGAAACACAGATTGTTTTCGTTAGGTTTGACACATATTAGTTGCTCACATATAGCAACACTGAAAGAGCAACAAATGTATCATTGGTGTGGTTGCAGAGGTCATAGATAGGGCAGCATATAGGCCCAGTGTTTAAGTTTTGTATTTGTAGTAGCGTAGTATAGTGAAATGTGTAGGAAAGGCAAAATTAGTTGGAAAATGGAGTCAGCAAGGTATCATTGTAAAATCGAGGTTGGTGTGTTAACCTGGCAGGAGTGTCACCATTTTGGATGTTAAAGCATAGTACACAATGAATAAAATATAACACAGCAAAACAAAAGAGGTGATGGCTGGAAGGTTTCGAATACATCTGAACCTCTGGCATTGCTCTGGGAAACCCTCGAGATCATTGTTCTTCACCTTCCAGGCTATTATAAAAGGGGAAAGACCACATGCAAATCAGACTTGGTCCCACCCCAAAAGGGGCAGTCCATTCCAAGCTTCTTGGTCACATCCTTTCTGCACGAGAACACAATCATCCCCAAAAATGTTTCAGCCTCATCGTTCCCCTTTCTGTAATGGCTTGCCAGATGAAGAACAATGGTCTGGAGGGTTGCTCAGAGCAACACCAGAGGTTAAGAACCTTCCAACATCACCTCTTTTGTTTTGCTAAAATAGAACACAGGCCATGATGTGGAGCTGCGGCTCTGTTAGTTGAGCTCCAAAGCAAATCAACTTTCCCATTCCCCAGGGGAGAAGTCAAGGTCAGAGGCAACCATGGTACACAGATAAGTGCTAATTGTGTCCTGCTGCAGAGCTTGAATAGGGTGTGAACAGAATATGAGCTGGTATGGATGCTCTCTTTGAAGGACAAAGTCATCTGAACAGGGCATATGGTTTTGTGATGCCAAATGGGCAAGATGAACATTAAGAGCACTACTGCCCCCCAATCAAGTGTCATCCCAGATGAATTACAAGTAGACACGCAACAAAAAGCAAACAAATCCCTGAAATTTAGACTCAAGCACGGTGCCCCGGTTGTGTCATCAGTGGGCACCTGGGGTCCAAATGAGATAAGGGGGAGCTGTGTTTGGAATGTTGCATGATTTGGGATAAGTGGAGCCTAAGTAATGCCAATAAATTAAGTACTGGGTATGAGAGGCAGCATGTGTGCGCCACAGCATCTTCGTTGATGAGATGACCTATTGTCTATTAGTGCAGAGTTGGCCTTGCTAAGTTACATTGATCGGGTCTGAAACTGGGGGGTGCACATCACATGATGGTCTCGATTTATGGATATATCAATAATGAAGAGCCACCAATCAAGTACCTGAATTTGGTCATGACGATATAGGGGACCACGTGTTTAGGGGAATGGGGTTAGATTAGATGTGGCCAATCGGTCCACTAATGATAGGGGAGGATAAGCATGTTCTAAAGGCAGTAGCCACTGAGGGTGGAGGGATAGGTTGATCTCATTATGCATAGTATTGGTTGTTTGCAGTTTCTCTGCTAAAAAATATGTAATGTGTTGAGATAAGATGAGCTCCATGTCAATTTGGTTCCACTGGACTGTTGGAGACCTTTTTATATATAATAAACTGTGTTTTCCCTTGCAAAGAGTGCAGTGCTTATTTGGCCTTCCTGCATTATTTCTACGGATGCTTTTTGGGTTGCTTCCATTTCAGACAGCAGGTATGAGTGTGTTTGGTTGAAGGAGGATCACAACACAAGGTCCGGATGTGTATACCTCTCAATCTGTTTAGTCTTCAAGCCTGCTATAGCCCTTCCTTCCAATCGCCCTGGGGACCCTAAAAACAATTAACCTGACCCAGAACCTTATCTGAAATACTAGAATCAAGAAGACATGCATTTTGCGGCATCCCATGCTGAGCTGTGACTTTATGGGCTGCAAAACCCCAATACCCTGGGATCTCAAGCCATTGTGTGGTGCACAGTCTTTAGAATTCTGAATCTCACTGAAACTTCGTGGGCATCCTGCTGGATCTCCAGAGGCACAATTTCAGTCCAAAAGGTTCCCCCCCCAGAGTGCTGGACATTGCAAACGACAAGAATCCGACCTGCAATATTCTGTCTTCTTCTGTGCTCCTGAAAAAGGCGCCAAATTCACAGAGACGCATCCAGCCATGAGGAAAACCTTGCCTAGAGCCTTCCCTGTGATCCTTGATGTAAAAGTCCTTCCAGTGTCTTTCTTCTGTCTTCTTGATGAAGGAATTCAAAACCAGGTTTTTGGCTGCAGATACCGAAAGTCCTCCTGCTGCAAAATCTTCTTTGTGGCTGATGTACTGTGCTGGCTTTGTTATGTATTTACCTTAAGCCTCTTGTGATTCCTGTGTAGTTTTGGGGTGTTTTCTGTGATTGGGAGTCCTCTTGTCCAGTGCACCCTGGCCCCTGCTGGAATCCTCCTAGGGTGTCCTCTCTGAAGCCCCTGGACCCTCAATTAGCTCTAAAGTAAAGTACTTACTTGTTCGAACAGTCTTCCTTAGGAACTCTGACTTTTGCTAATTAAGAACCTACCCTGACCTGCCTGTTGGACACTAGACCCTAGTGACCCCCCTTCTGCCACATGCTCCAAGAATAAGGGAAAAACTTCTTCGGATTGGGCCTTTTCCGTAGAAAAGAGAATACATATTTAAAAGTTACTTACTTGCAAAAGAACCTGGTTGGTAACTCTAACTCTGAGAGTGAACAGTTACACAAGTTATTACGTACCTTAGAAATATTCTACTATTCTGAAAAGTATATATAAGGTTGTTTTACTTACCTTAGAAATGTTTTGCCATTCTGAAAAGAAAGTATATGTAACCTCTTTCTTTTCTTAGAAACTGTTTTGCCAATCTAACAGAAAGTAGGTATAAGGGTATAATACTCACATGTGGTTTGTTTGTGCCTCTTCCCAAAAGTAATGCTGTTGGTTTCACTTCACTGTTCCTGTTAGGCTAAATGTATGAGTGTCCCCAACTGAGTCTTCATTCCCCTGACTTGCTGTTTGCCTGTCCAGATAAGTCTGCATTAGGTTTTACCTACCTAGAATCACTTTGAGTCAATCATAAAGTGTAACACTGGGGTTTGCTTTCCCTGGTCTGTTTTAGACAGACACAGAAATAGTCTGAGGTTTAAATCTGCCTTTTAGAGGCTGATAGTTCCTGTAAAAAGTGTATAGGTTTTACTTACCTTTGAGCATAACTGTGTTATCCTAAAATAAGTTAGAGTTATTGCTTCCCTTAGTCCGTGAACTGAGAAGCAACTGTAATTGAATATTATATCAAAAGGGGTTACCTACCTTGAGTATAACTGTGTTATCCTAAAATAAGTTAGATTTATTTCTTCCCTTAGTCTGTGAACTGAAAAGCAACTGTCATTGAATACTACACCCAAAGGTCCGACTCCCCTAGAATAACTTTGTTATCTTGAATCAGAGTTATAGGTGCTTTACTGTATCTAGAATACATGTTACACTATTCACAAAAAATATATTGTCCATTTGGTTTACTAAGGGATTTCTTGCCGAGCGTCATGGTACAACTGCTAGGGTCTACTACCCTTATATTACTGAAAGTAATCTAAAAAGTAACTGTTGGTTTGACTTCCCCAGAACTCTTGTTAGGTGTTCCGAATTAGGTTATGTGCTTTGGTCTGTGCACCTTCAATCATAGTGTTGTGTTTTTCTATAATGTGTTTATATGATCTGTGATAGTACTTATTTCCCCCAAGATGTATCTGGGCCTACTTGTATTTAAATAAACCATTTATTTTTACAATACATAGGGCCTCATCAAGAGTTGGGTGGTATCCCAGCAGTATTCCCGCCTGGATGCCACCTGCGCTAATAGTGTTACTGCCAAAACCCCCGGCGCTATTAGCGCCGGATCACAGGTTTGGCGGAACATGAATTCCCCATTCCCCATTGGGCCCATTCAGGAATTCCCCATTCCCCATTGGGCCCAATGGCGGATTTTAAGCGCGACTTCCGCCGGCAGTATTACCGTGCAGTAATTGCGCTGATAATTGGCAAACTCACAGTGGATTTATCCCCAGCTGAGAGCTGGGGGTAAATCCTGGCAAACCCGTGATTTGGCGGACACTTAAATGCGGCGGTCATAGCATTACCACTGCATTTATGGGTTACCACCAAACTCGTGATGACCCCCATAGTGCTTCAGTGGTTTTTTGGGCCAGTTGTATTACAATTTCTTTGTACTGATTCTACAGCCCACTCTCCCTCCTAAGATAAGCCTGGCTGCTCTGTCTACACTACTCTGAACTAAGGTGATACAGCCTTATACCAAGAGTGGGGTCTTTGTAGTATTGTGGTATCATGGAGAAAAGAGAATGTTGGAGGAGATTACAAATGGAATGAAGAGAGGAGAGCGAGCAAGTCGGTTGGAGGAAGCTGGAAGTCGCAGAGATAGAGAGCCGATGTTCATATCTCATTTACCCAGTAGTCTGTCTTTAATATATATATATAAAGTAAAACGTATATATAAACCCATTTTAGCGTCCGCCTACACTTCAAGTTTCAAGTGGCAATGAGGTACTCACCCAGCGGTGCGATCAGCAGAAGTGCGCAGGCTGCTGCGTATTTACAAGGTGAGAGCGCAAGTGTGACTGCTGCTACAGCCGAGAATAAATATCAGGGACAGGAATGCAGCAAAACAATAGAAAACAGCTGAGGTCCACGACGCATGTGTATATATTTGGTTATGAAGTAATCCGGAGGCCAGGGCAATGTCAAGTACGATTTTAGAGGAAATGACCCTACGAATGAGCCATCTCACTTTGTGTGCAACCATTGTAAGGGGTCAGGCAACAGTACAAGCTTCAACAGAGCCCCTCCTCATACTAGTATTGGGTTTGCATCATATTTTGTTTTTTCTTCATTTTGTGGTGCAAAAATAACGAAACATTTGCACCAAAACAAAACAAAACAAAACAAATAAACCATTAACAAGCACAGCAATCTTTATGGAAGTTTAAACATTCAGGAAACTTGGCAACAAAAAAATAATTCAACACATAACATTCAAGTTTAAATGACCTAAATAAGACAACAGTAAATTTGAACATTTTAAGTGTGCCACCAACCGATTGAACACATCAGAAGGGCTACCCAAAAGGGTGTGGGAGACATGTCGATACACAGTGTTTCTGCACCTGCAATGTTTTTGCCCAAGGTTGGGGAGCCTACAGTACCATGGAAAAGATGGCTTCAGACATTTGAACACCATGGCCAGGAGAAATTTGGAGATCTACCTGAACTTGTTGCCGATGCGTGTGGGGATATGAACAAATATGAGAAGTCCATACAGAAAATGAATAAAGATTACGAGAAGAATATATGTGCCATTTTAGAATGATATAAGTTTGGGAAGAGAATACAGGAAAAAGATAGAGTGTTGAACAATACATCACGGCTCTTAGGAAATTGGTCGGAATGTGCAAATTTAACCAACAACTAGAAGAGAGATAGAGATCAATTTATGTTAGAATGTAATAGCAGCAAAGTACAAGAAAAACTGTGGACAGAAGATGATCCACCCCTATATACAGTACTCAGAATGGAAAAGGAAGTTGAACACACAGAGAAGTGTATGAAAACATTGGAAAGTAGACTGAAGGAAATTGCAGGCAGGGCAACAGCGGTGAATACCGTGCAGCCAGCCAGTAAAGAATTGATTGCACGTGTCAGTAATCAAAATAGAAGGAGAGGAAGCAGCCATTATAGAGATTCCACGTTCAATAATGATGGCAGGTCCAACAGTGAGAACAGAGATCATCAAGAAGGGATGAATAAGGACAGAAGACCCAACACTGTTTATGAACCCTGTGGTCGAGGTGGACTACAAGAAAGAGGACAGACCACATCGAGAACATGCTACAGGTGTGATAGCCCTTCCCATTGGGCTAAGAGTCTGAATTACCCTGCTCTAAGGATCATTTGCAGGAACTGCAGTGTAAGAGGCCACCTGGCTAGATGCTGCAGCAGTAGGAATGCTGCCACAAATCGGATTGGAAATGAAGAGAGTGACGAAGGTGAACAGTGTGTGTTATGGGAGAAGATGAGGATCTGGATAGTCCAAAAACCACTATAGTGGTCAATGCTAACCCGATAGTTATGATGGTAGATTTGGGACCCAAATACACACTCATTCCTGAGGTAATATGGAAGAAATCAAGACCAAAATATTTACATGAAGTTGATATTAAACAAAGATCTTATGGTGGTGCGAAAATTGAACTGATTGGATGGCTCATGGAAACTTTGGCTTTCAAGGATAGGCAGGCTGAAGGACACATTTATGTCTCAAATACAGGGGCATCTCCTCTTCTCAGCTGGACTCATCAAAGATTGTCAAAGGTCCGACTGGATCCCAATGCAACAGAAGCTAGTTTTTATAATAGAAGTTCCAGAGATGAACAAAGAGAAAATACAAAATGAAATATTCAAGGATGACATTGGCTGTGAGAAAGGATTCACACATCGCATATTACTTAAACAAGGTGCCAGATCAGTGGCGCAGAAGCTGAGTGATGTCCAATTAGCAATGAGAGATGAAGTAAATATGGAACTTAAGAAGTTGGATAACAAAAGATTATTACAAGCATCGATGCATCTGAGTGGGTCTTCCCCCTGGTTGTGGTAAGGAAGAGGTCAGGGAAGGTCAGAGTGTGCATTGATTTAAGAGAACTAAATAAGTGCATAATTCCTGAGAGACATCCTCTACCAAATATACAAGATTGGATTTTGACAATGGGGTCAGCAAAAGTATTCTCAACACTTGGGGCCTCATTACAGGGTAGGCGGTGAACCATGCCGCTATTAGCGCCATGGTTCTTGCCGGTAAAATACCAGCACAGCCTTGGTGGAAAGGGGAATTACCACCCTATTCCAAGGTTGGCGGGGCGGTAATTCCCCCTTCCACCATTGCCCTTCCCCAATTCCCATTTTTGCCCCATAGGGCATAATGGGAATGGGGAAGGTGCTAATTACGGTACCGCAAATTTGAGGTGCCATAATTAGCACCGAGGTCCCTTTGCGGGTTGGTTTTTAATGCCTGCAAAAAGCAGGCATTAAAGTACCTACCCGCAAAGGGACCTCGTAATAAGGCAGTAAGGGTTAACGGTCACTGGTACCATTACCGGTGACCGTTAACCCTTACCGCCTTCCGTGTAATGAGGCCCTTGATCTACAGCTGATTATCATCAAGTAAACTTACACAAAGTGTTGAGGCATGGCATTCATTAATCCAGAAGGGCTTTCCAATATCGCAGGATATCGTTTGGACTAATATCAGCGGCTTCAGTGTTTCAGAACATTATGTACCTTATTCTGGATGGGGAAGCGGAAGTCATCTTCTTTCAGGATGATATTCTGGTGTATGCTGACAATGAAGATGAACATAACAGAAGGCTAGAGAAAGTGTTCAAGACGTTGCATGATGTATGGATGATTCTCAATAAAGCAAAGTCAAAAATCAATAGGAAAGTGATTGAATATTTAGGACATGTGATCTCCAAAGAAGGGATTGCACCAAAGACAGATCTGGCAAATGCAATAAAACACATGGTCACGTCGAACAGCAAGGAGCACCTCAGAACTTTTTTTAGGCATGGCTGAATATTACTCTTAGTTTATTCAAGGATTTGCTGATCACACCGTGACTCTAAGGAATATGATGAAGATAAACAAGAAGTTCATATGGGATGAAGAATTTGATAATGAATTTAGATACATGAAGGAAGCTTTGCCTACGGCACCGGCTTCACAGAATTATAAAAGGGGGAGATGCATGGTGATCACTACAGATGCCAGCAGTGTGTGACTGTCATCAAAAGTGGGGCTCACCTGTGCTTCGAGATCCGATTTGCCGGAGGAGAGGTCGGATCCAGAAAGAGTCGTTGCCGAGAGATCAGGCGTTCCTTTTTTTGTGAAGAGGTAAGGTCTGTTCCGGGAGCTCGCCACAATTGTCGTGCTGAGTAACAGTCACAGACAGAAATGACAATCCCCCTGTGCAGACCACGGAAGGGAAAAAGCCTGTGGCACAAAAAACCCCTATAGATGGAATGGCAAGAAGGTGTGGAGGTGATGGCTTGTCCGATCCAGTAGAATGACTTGAATAAATCAGGTAAGTTGAAAAGTAACTGTTCTTTCTGCAAATCTGATCCTGAAGGCTGGTGTGATGGAGATCCAGCGGACGAAGAAGAGACAAAGCTCTGAAGGCAAGATGCGAACTGGGAATTGTGGTTCTGAAGAAAAAATGGAGGGCGGAAGAGTACCAGAAACAGGAAGATGAAACTTCGGTGGAAAAATAGAAGGAGAAAGGAAACCAAGGAAAATATCAGGGGAAAAGATAGAAGGCGGTTAAGTTAGTTTAAGAAAGAGAGAATGGTACAAGCGCATAAGGTCACCGTACTAACGTGTAAAAAAGAAACCCCTGCAAGTGAAAAACTTCTTACCCCCAGAATGAAGGCACCGAAATGGGAGCAAAGTGGTCAGGATACCTGGGAACTCCTGTAAGAAAGGTAAGGTAATCAAAGGGACTGAAAGAGGCGGAGTAAGAAAAGCGGCGAGCGCCGCGACGGAAAGTGAAAGTAAACAATGTCAGAAACCCTCGAATTACTGCGTGCAAATAAAGGTAACAACAGTAGACAGATAGGCAGGAAGAAATGAGCTCTGGAAGGAACGCTACGGAGGGCTTTCAGGAAGAAACGAAGGAGGGCTGGAACTACGAGAGAACCAGAGAGCGAGGAAACCGCAACACAGTTGCAACGCACTGAGGGGGCGTGGGTTCCCTGCATTTAAAAGGGAAGAGATACATAGTTGCAGAGGTTTCCATCGGGACCACATCTTCCATGAACCTCCTTTCATGACAGTATGTCCCCTTCTTCGGGCGACGGGCCCGGGTTTACCTGGGTGAAGGGCATAGAACTGTCGTAGACATCTGGGGGCAGAGATGTTGGTTACAGGTTCCCAAGAGTCTTCCGCGTGAGAGTACCCTTTCCAATGAACCAAGTACTGTAGTCTACCTCTATGGTAACGAGAGTCCAGAATACGTTCCACCTCATAGACTTCTGGCTCCGGTTTCTTATTTTGCAACTTAAAGACCTTCTTCCGATGGTGGAGATCCAGGAGATAGGTCTTTAACAAGGAGGAATGAAAGACTGGGTGAACTCTGCCTAGCTGAGAAGGCAGTCTCAGTCAAAAAGCCACCGGAATGATGCGGGCCGTGATGGGGAAGGGACCCAAAAACCTGGGGCTCAACTTGGAGGGATGAGTCCATCTAGGTAAGTATCTTGTTGATAGCCATACCTTATCTCCCACTTGCCATCCTGGAGTCTGAGAGCGGTGAGCATCTGCTTGGAGCTTATATCGGAGACGACTTTTCTGTAAATTAGTGATGGAATTCTTTTGTATCCTAGCAATATCATCCAGAAGGGAGTCCACCGAAGGTATAGAAGAACTGGGGATGTTACTCAAAGGGAAAGAATGAGGATGACGACCAAAAACACAGAAAAACAGCGACATCTTGATAGCAGAATGAACAGTGTTATTGTACGAAAATTCTGCCATGGGGAGGAGAGATGCCCAATTGTCCTGTTGTTCATTGGTGAAGCAACGCAGATATTGTTCCATGGTTGCGTTGAGTCGCTCCGTTTGGCCATTGGACTGAGGATGGTATCCGGAAGTAAGAGCTCTTTCTACTCCTAAAAGAGCACATAAAGTCTTCCAAAATGCTGAGGTAAATTGTGAACCTCTGTCTGACAGGATCGTTTCTGGTAGACCATGGAGACGTACCACATCTCTCAAAAACACTTGTGCCATTTCGGGAGCAGAGGGAATCCCCTTTAAGGGAGAAAAGTGGCACATCTTGCTGAAACTGTCGATTGTGACCATGATCGCTGTGAATCCCTTTGACCTGGGAAGATCCACCACAAAATCAGTAGAGACATGAGACCATGGAGTCAAAGGTAGTCTTGGTTGATGTAACAAACCCGCCGGTTTAGATGTGGATCCCTTACTTCTGGCACAGATAGGGCAGGAATGTACATAAAGTTTGATGTCAGTAAGCATTTTTGGCCACCAGAACATCCGACTTATGAGTTTGGATGTGGCGGTGACACCCCTGTGTCCCGCTATCTTAGAATCGTGACCCCAATGAAGGATTCGTGCTCGTAACCTAGTGTCTGGAATGAAAAGTCTCCCCTGGTAAAACCATAGATCTTCTTTGGTAGTTAATCGCTTGATAGACTTCTGGGAAGCGGAAGTAGGGCTTCTGGAGAGGCTTTCTTGACGTCTATCAAGAATTTTGAAATGACCTGTATAAAACGGACTTTGGGAAACAACACCTCGCCTTCAAAAGGTGGATTATTGAAGGAGTTGGGACTGCGAGATAAACTGTCGGCTAGGATATTCTTACTTCCTGGAAGGTATGTTATGTAAAAATCATATTGAGCAAAGAAGTATGCCCATCGGGCTTGGCGGGAATTCCTGCACTCCATGTTTTGAAGCACCTTGAGATTACTGTAATCGGTGCGTATCTCGAACTGATGTCTTGATCCTTGGAGAAGATGTCTCCATTCAGAGCAGGCTTGTTTAATGGCCAAGAATTCCTTTTCAATTACGGAGTAATTGATCTCGCTGGGACATAGAGTGCGAGAGAGATATGCGATCGGATGTTCCACTCCATTATGTTCTTGCTTAATCACGGCTCCTAGGGCTCCAGCAGAGGCATCAGTCTCAACAATAAAAGGTCGACTCTGATCGGGTTGTTTCAGGATGGGTGCAGAACAAAAGGCTTGCTTAAGCCCGCAGAATGCCTGTTCTGCTAAAGAATTCCATTCGAACCGAACATCTTTCTTTAATAAGGCTGTGATAGGTAGTACCCGCTCTGAGAAGTTGGCGATAAATCTCCTGTAAAAATTGGAAAGACCTAAAAAGGCTTGTACCTCTTTCACATTGCAAGGAGAGGGCCAGGCAAGAATTGCGGAAACCTTCTTGGGATCCATCTCAACTCCTTGTTCGGATAGTATAAAACCTAGATAGGGTACTGAAGATACTGCAATGAGACATTTCTCCGGTTTTGCAAACAGCTGATGACGTCTTAATCGCTGCATGACCTCTGTGAGATGAGCCTGATGTTGGTGAGGGTTTCGCGAAAAAACCAGGATGTCATCTAAGTAAATAATAACTGAGACAAACAGAAGGTCAGCAAAAAGGTGGTCCATAAACCTCTGAAAGGCTGCCGGGGCGTTGACTAGGCCGAAGGGCATCACCCGGTATTCGTACAGTCCAAAGGGAGTACGGAACGCCGTCTTCCATTCGTCCCCTTCTTTAATCCTGAGAAGGTGGTAGGCACCTCTGAGGTCAAGTTTGCTGAACAAGCGTGATCCTTCTACGGCTTCCAATATATCCCTTATTAGAGGCATTGGGTAGCGATCCTTCACTGTGATCTTATTCAGGCCCCTATAGTCAATACAAGGACGTAATTCTTTTGAATCTTTCTTGGAAATGAAAAATAGAGACGCCCCAGCTGGAGACTTAGATGGTCGGATGAGACAGTTTTGAAGGTTTTGGTCTAAATACTCTCTTAATGCTTGTTTTTCAGGAATGGTTAAAGAAAACATACGTCCAAATGGGACCGAAGAGCCAGGCAGAATGTCAATTGCACAGTCCTCGGGTCTGTGTAGAGGCAAAGTCTTAGGTAACTTGTCTTCGAATACGTCGACAAACTCTTGGAAGATAGAATGGATATTATGGACTGAAAGTGAATCTGATCAGAAGGACGGAAAAGTCACCACAGCTTCTTTCATCTTGTTGGAAACCTCGCTTCGGAAAACTCTGCATCGTTGATCACAGTACTCGGATTCAAATTTCAGGGTGTTAAGAGACCAGTTGATCATCGGGTTGTGTCTGCGAAGCCACGGAATTCCCAGAATGATTGGGAAGTGAGCTGCTCTTATAACATCAAAAGTGAGGGTTTCATGATGATGGGAGATACAAAGCCGAAGGTCCACTGCAGCCTGAACAATGGGTCCAGAACTTAACGGACGGCCATCCACACCTTCTACCTTCTGTTCTTCCGGTTTATCAACAAGATGGATGCCTTCTTGTTTGGCCCAATGGATATCAATGAAGTTTCCTGCAGCTCCACTGTCAATAAGGGCTAAGACATCTTTTTTTTGTTGGTTCTTCTTGGATATAGTTGCTTGAAGAACCATGAGGCGAGAGTCCTCTCCTGATGTTTGTGCACAAGGTGAGCCTTTGACTGAACCCCGTTAAGCGGCTCCTTCTAAGACCGGGGTCCGTCGTTTCCCTGACGCCGTGGAGGAACCTCAAGACAATCCCTCAACAGGTGAGAATCAGAGGCGCAGTAAAGACATAAACCCTTGTCCCGGCGTCGGCTTCGTTCTGTAGATGACAAAGGTCCCCTGGCCGTGCCGATTTGCATCGGTTCGTCACCAGTACGGTTTGAAGATAGTGGTAGGGATGAAGGAGATCCGGATACAGGTAACATTGGGTTTCGACTCTTCTTTTTCTCAGATCTACGCTCCGATATCCTGTATTCGATTTGGAGTACCAGTGTAAAAAGATCAGCCAAAGTAGTAGGTCTGGGTACTCGCGCCAACTCGTCTTTCAGATCCTCATGCAAGCCCCTTCTGAATGCTGTATATTGGACTGGTTCAGGCCAATCTACTTCTGCAGCCAGTCGTTTGAAACTCGAGATATATGACAAAAGATCCATTGTACCCTGTTCAATATCAAACAAGGCTTCGCCGGCTGCGATTCCGATCTCTTGTCTCTCAAAAGTCTGTCGAAAAAGCATAGTGAAGGCGTTGTAGTCTTGTAGAATCGGATTATTGGATGTAACCAATGGGGTGGCTCAGGCCAGGGCATTTCCAATCATGTTAGAGACGAGAAACCCTACTCTGGTGCGATCCGAAGCCTAGGTAGCCTGTCTAAATGTGAAATATACCATACAGGCATCCAGGAACTCCTTGACTCTCTTGGGTGCTCCATCAAACTTCCCAACTGCTAAAGACAAGGGTGGAAGATCAGTCTGGTGGGCGTCTCTGGCAGCGACTATCTGGCGAAGAGTTGCATTTTCAGCCTTAACCCCCTGTACTTCCATAGACAGGGTCTGAACTGTGTTCAGCAACTCCTGGACCTGTTCTGCCGTAGCCATCTTTTGGCGCTGCAAACTGTCATCAAAAGTGGGGCTCACCTGTGCTTCGAGATCCGATTCGCCGGAGGAGAGGTCGGATCCGGAAAGAGTCGTTGCTGAGAGATCAGGCGTTCCTTTTTTTGTGAAGAGGTAAGGTCTGTTCCGGGAGCTCGCCACAATTGTCGTGCTGAGTAACAGTCACAGACAGAAATGACAATCCCCCTGTGCAGACCACGGAGGGGAAAAATCCTGTGGCACAAAAAAACCCTATAGATGGAATGGCAAGAAGGTGTGGAGGTGATGGCTTGTCCGATCCAGTAGAATGACTTGAATAAATCAGGTAAGTTGAAAAGTAACTGTTCTTTCTGCAAATCTAATCCTGAAGGCTGGTGTGATGGAGATCCAGCGGACGAAGAAGAGACAAAGCTCTGAAGGCAAGATGCGAACTGGGAATTGTGGTTCTGAAGAAAAAATGGAGGGCGGAAGAGTACCAGAAACAGGAAGATGAAACTTCGGTGGAAAAATAGAAGGAGAAAGGAAACCAAGGAAAATATCAGGGGAAAAGATAGAAGGAGGTTAAGTTGGTTTAAGAAAGAGAGAATGGTACAAGCGCATAAGGTCACCGTACTAACGTGTAAAAAAGAAACCCCTGCAAGTGAAAAACTTCTTACCCCCAGAATGAAGGCACCGAAACGGGAGCAAAGTGGTCAGGATACCTGGGAACTCCTGTAAGAAAGGTAAGGTAATCAAAGGGACTGAAAGAGGCGGAGTAAGAAAAGCGGCGAGCGCCGCGACGGAAAGTGAAAGTAAACAATGTCAGAAACCCTCGAATTACTGCATGCAAATAAAGGTAACAACAGTAGACAGATAGGCAGGAAGAAATGAGCTCTGGAAGGAACGCTACGGAGGGCTTTCAGGAAGAAACGAAGGAGGGCTGGAACTACGAGAGAACCAGAGAGCGAGGAAACCGCAACACAGTTGCAATGCACTGAGGGGGCGTGGCTTCCCTGCATTTAAAGGGGAAGAGATACATAGTTGCAGAGAGATAGAAACAGGACTAGCGGAGTTTCCACCGGGACCACATCTTCCATGAACCTCCTTTCATGACAGTGACTAGGAGCGGTTTTGACACATATTCATGAAGCAAAGGATTATATTATAGCGTTTGCATCTCAGTTGCTTAAAAGAGCAGAAAAGGCTTATGGACCTATTGAGAAGGAAGCACTGGCCATCAGATGGGCTGCACACAAATTCAGAAGCATTGTCTGGGGAGCTAAATTTGAGTTACATACAGATCACAAACCATTGGTGGAAGTTTTCTCAACAAAGGGTCTGGACAAAGTATCAGGCAGGAGTAAGGAGATGGGTATCCAGACTACAAGAATTTGATTTTTCTGTGACATACATCCCCGGTGTGACAAACTATGTTGCAGACTGTTTATCAAGAATGACAAACAGTGTGGACACCGAGGATGATGATGATGAGCAAGAAATGATTTGTGAAATATATGATGCAGCAATATCGAAACAAGAGTGGTATGAAGAGATGATGTAGAATACAAAGATGATGTTCATGACCAAGAGTCTGGAAGAAGGAGGATTAAACAGGGAAAAGGAGCAAAAGGCAGGAGTGGAAGGCCTCTGGAACGTGAAGGATGAACTATGTCTTCAAGATGGCTGTTTTATGAGAGGAGATATGTTGGCGCCACCTGAGAGAATTGTAAAGGCCAAGCACAGAATAAGGCGTACCTATTGGTGGCCAGCATGTGACACGCAGATTGAAAGGATCAACATGAACTGTATCCTTTGTATAAAGTGTGATAAAGGGTGTGTGGATGAAAAGTATCTGATGGTTCTTACTGATATACCAGAGAAACCATGGAAGAAGATAGCCATTGATGAACTAGGGCCTGTATGGAGTGGGGGGGTGTCAGACATATTGCATTGTGGTTATTGATGTCTTGACCACAAGGGCAGAGCTGACAATGACCACACATGTGACAACTAGAAGGGTGATCGATTTTTTGAAGAGTTGTGTGGACGTGAGGGGTACCCAGAAGAGGTATTGACTGATAATGGTTCATAATTCAAGTCTAGAGAAATGGAAAATTACCTTGAGGAAAGATGCATTGTCCACAAAACCAGTGCCATATGTCAACCCCAGATGAAAGGCATTGTGAAGAGGGACAATAGAGTGATTAAGGAAGCCATTAGGTGGGCTTGGTCAAATGGGAGTGATTGGAAGGAGGTTGTGAGAAAAACCATGGTGGTTCATAGGTTCACGCTGCATAGCACTACAGGTGTTTCTCCTTTCGAACTGAGCATGGGAAGGAGAACCAACACCAAATTGTTTCCAGGTTGGATGGGTGATGTGGCAGGTATGGATGTGAAGTTGGATGAGGTGAAGAACAACATCAGGGAGAGACAATTAACAAACAAATTTCAGCAAGACAATAGGGATTTCAAGAAAGCAAAATTGCCATGTGTTGGGTCAGGATTAAGTTACCAGTTGTGGTGAGGTGAGGATGTCAGTGGTCAAAACCTATTGAGGTTGTGGGGATGTTCAAACATGCTGTGAGAACAAAGGATGGGAGGATGTGGAACAAAGAAAGAGTGATGATACTGACAAATGATGTGGATATAAGCAGGCGGTGGAAGAGGGGAAGAACAAAGAAAGGAGGTAGATGTGATACTCCTTCCCCTAGGAGTATATTTTGCTCGGCAGAAAATATTGATACATCACTGACGACATCAAGGTTTGGAAGAAGCTACCGAAGACCAAGATATTCAAGTGACTATGCCGAGTCGTAAGAAACCGGAGTCAACAGGAACCAAGAGGAGATATTGTGTGTAGGAAACAGGATATGTAGTATCGTGGTATCGTGGATAATAATTGGAGGAGATTCTGAATGGAATGAAGAGAGGAGAACGAGCGAGTCAGTTGGAGGAAATTGGAAGTTGCAAAGAGAGAGAGAGACGACGTTCATATCACCATTTACCCACTAGTCTTTAATATATATATATAAAATAAAACAAACATGTAAACCCATTTTAGTCTTGTACTTCCTCAGTTGAATGGTTTTACTAAGCCCTTAGTTGACTTCAGAAAAACTCTCCTAACACAAAGAACGGCATTCTCCATCAACCTAGTTAGCCCAAGTGATCCTAGCCAGAACCCTGGAAAATTAGACAATGCCATGCCACAGCAGAGGTAATTCCAAGGCATCTAGGATAAGAAAGACAGAACAGCAAGGAAAGACGTGCAGGGTACTTCAAACCCGAGAGATTGTGAGTGACTCTTTATCACCACCAGGAAAACGGCACCACAATCAAGAGAGGAGCAGAATGTGGAATATTGTCCAGAAGGCAAGTTTAATTTAGTTTGTTTAGCTCCCCCAATACCACTGACATTCCTTATTTTTTACTTTTCTGTTGGAATTTGACATCTTGCTTCGCCTTGTTTGTTAATCCCTCTTCCTTTGACAGTTCACAGATGGCATTCTGCCACAGGATCTGAATGCAAAGTAGTAAATATGTATGCTTCCCTTTATTGACTTTCATGCAGAGATAACAACACCTAACATCCAAGCAGTATAATGTACAAGAGCATGCACATCATGATGGCAAGATTTTATGAAAATGAATCTGCTCTCCTGGATAGATCGCCTACTCCTGTGAAGGTTTGCAGTGTAGTACTGGGATTCCTCAGAGAGCATGGAATCTGAGATAATTTGCATGGGCAAGTCTAAATGGAGTGTAGATTCCTTTTAACCTTTGAGTGCCCTTGCCACGTATATGCATACATATATATCAGGGAAAAGGCTTTGCTTAAAAAGATGGTATGGTTACGTTAACTGAAAAATACCTTCGCAATTCAATAAAAAATACATAAGCTGCAGAAAGGTTATGGTTTCAGAGCAAACCAAGCCCATATGTTTGCTAGTAACGGTCAATAGAGGAGCCAAAACTCCGCCACTGCCATGAACTGCTCATGACACAGTACATTCTGCTCATTGAAATGGAAAGGCAGCTCTCGACAATAACACTTACAATCCACCTGGGCCTTGTATTGTCTCTGCCCTCAAATTAAATGAAAAGTGAGAATGACTGTTAAGCTACTGTTACTTGGCTGCTATATGTGTTCCTCGTGTCCTCTAGGGACCGTGCGCTTGTGCATGTCATTTCTCCTGGCATGTGTAGCTTAATGAGAAGTGCATGGGGTAGCTGGTGCATTTGTGGTGTTTCCTCGTTGCATCCATAAAGTCTGCTGTCCCCAATGTTTTTTCCAATGAATTTCAGAGTTTGTTTTAGACATGCTTAGCCATCGCATCTATGTAACCAAAGTTGTTCTCCGATTATTTTTAAGTTATTTGCTGATATGCCTACAGTCTATATATAGCACGCCCTGCCACCCTAAGTGAACACCACCAAACCACAATTTGCAATGGGCCTCATTACGACCCAGGCGTTAAGGGTTAACGCCGTCGTTAACCCTTAACGCCTGATTCTGATTTTAACGGCTGCTTTTAGCAGCCGTTAAAATCCATGGCGCTAACCTGCCATGATGCTAATTACGCCACCGTAATTTACTGTGGCGTAATTAGCGCCTTCCCCACTCCCATTATGCCCTATGGGGCAAAAATGGGAATGGGGAAGGGAAAATGGGAAATGGGGATTTACCGCCCCACTCACCTTGGAATGGGGCAGTAAATCCGCCATCCACCATGGTGTAAACATAGTTTACACCATGGTGGTAAAGATGGCGCAATTAGCGCCTGGGTCGTAATGACCCCCCACATCTGTGGACACCTCTTCAAGGGCATGGCTTTTGCTATACCCCTAACACTCTTAAGCCGCATGTGCTACCCATGGGCGTAATTATAGGGGGGGACAGGGGGTTTTGTCCCCCTCAACATCTATGGCATGCCTTTTTGTCCCCCCCATCTTTTGGAGGGAGGGAAGGTGGGCTGCAATCATGAATTATGTAATTGGACAGGGCGAGCCCGGCTGGGGTGCTCAGCAAGGCTTGCGCTGTCTCATTAATAAATGCAGAGATGCCTGGCAGCCGCGCTGCGACACATTCAGGGCTGGGATGCCCTGCGTGGCTCAGTCCTTCACCCTGGCTGGCCTGACTCAAAGTCAGCAGCCAGGGTGCTGAACTGGGTGTTGCAGGAGTGTGGGGGGGAGGAGGGGGGCACAGGGTGGGGGAGTGAGCAACGAAATGCAATGTGTGGAATTCCACATGGTCTCATTGACGCCCACCCCTGCCCCAATCTACTTTTTTGGTAACATTAGTGAAAGATGGCATTTTAACACACAACAACAAAAATAAAACTGCAGGATCATTCCAGATGCAGGAAACTCATCTCTTAGAGCTCTGTCCATCTGTCCAAGCCCTCTGAGGCGAAATACATGTAAACTTCCTAATTATTATATAGATTGCACCAACAGAATGACTTCACAGAAAAGGACATTGCAAGGCGCATCATCAGTCTATGATACTTGGAGGCACCATGGAAGAGACTTTAGAATAAGTTGCCATAAATAAGCAAAGTGACAAATAACTTTTGGGTGCAAAATACCTAAATTGCACTATTATTATATGTGGAGCAACTCTATAATCATTAGGCTTTCCATTATAATACCATGATACATTAACATAAGCTTTGAAGTGAATCAGAGTCACTTGCAGAGCTGCAGATAAGGCACAATGTGATTGATTTGCTCAGGATCACACACTTGGTTAAATGGTGAAACTGGGATGTGGCCAATTTAAGGGACCGTGCACATCTTTCCAGGTTTAGTTGATATAGATATTTATTAAGGTTTTGCTTTACATTTCATGTGCTTTAATCATATATAGGAATGCCTTGGAAGCAAACCACATTACATAATAAACTGGTCTTTCATAGTAAACTAACCATACACTATATACATTGTCATAGAAATATGTTGAGCAATGGGAGTATGGCTTTAGTTTTATTCTCCCCATTCTGCATGCAAAGTCAAAATAGCATCTTGTAGATTAAAGTGAGCAAAACAAATCCCCCTTGGGTTTTAAAGCCATAGTCATTATTCCATAAAGCATTTAACATTATGCACCCTTCTCACGTCGGATCACTCCCTCCCATTCACATTTCTAAAGGTACAAAAGTCCCTGATAATATTACCCCCCCTCCCTCCCATTAGTGTCTAATGGCTCACATTGTAATGCTCTGTTGATACAGGGCAACGTGAGGACCCTCTGCTGCCCGGAGCTCCGTCGGACATTGTCCTGGCAGTGGGACAACTCTACCATTCAGAACGGGTAAGGTGTCCTGCTGCCAGGACAATGAGCGTGCTGAGCAGGAATTGCTCAGCACACATTGTCCTGCCAGCGGGACACCTTTGCTGTTGGGCACCCTCTTTGAGGTGCCTTCCGGGATAGGTGTTCCAATGACAAATGCTCCTGTCTGGCTCTTACAAGAGCCATGGGGGGCAGCTAGTCCCCCCTGCCTCTCCTGCTCATTAGTCCACTGCTCAGAGCCATTTGAATACAGGAAAACATACCTTCATTTTAATCTGTCAGAATCTTGTTGAAAAAATCTATCAGCATGCACACATATAAGGTGCTGTGCAGAACCCAAGTTTGGAGATATATGGCATTTAGAAATTGATACCAAGTATACTTGATCACCTACTGCACTGCATTAACGGATGGCTTCTACCTTTGAATGAAAGGAAAAATCAAGGGAATTGCTGACATTCCAGTGAATCTTTTCCTTTCGGCCACGATTTTATAGTTCAGCTAGGTGTCAGGGGGTGATAAAGTCTGGTCTGCTCAATGGACCTTGCACCACTGTTTCCATGTGTTATTGTATATGTACATATAAATGTGTGCACACAGTGTATGTCAATGGAGGTGCTTGGTGCATTTGTGTGTGAGTGAGAGTGTATGGCAGAATATGTGTGTTGACTTTTGTGTATGATTGAATGATAAATAATGCATTGTTTGTATGTTCTATTGGAATTAAATTTGTGAATGTTATGTTGTATCACTGGGTGCATGGCAGGCTGGCTGAAGATGTGTGGGGGCCCAATTGAATTTTAAAGATACACTACCAGTCTTATTATGGAAGTTATAACAGAGCATTGGCAATGGACTCTTGTGGTGTAGTAGTCTAGTGTTATCCCTCAGTGATTTAGGTTGTTTGACTGAGTTACAAAATCACAGCGGCATTGACTGTAGTCAATTTCGCTGCAAATACGTTTTACCTCGATACAAAAGCCAAACCCATGTCCCCCCAAACCGCCAGTACACCAATAAACCGCCCCTACTTACCTTTTCTCCATATGCTGCCTCTCCTGTACCCTGCAGCATCAGATCCATCCATCTAAAGCGTGTTGGATCTGATGCTGCAGGGTCCCTTTTTCTTCTTTTTCTTGTTGTTGGGTCCCCTGCCACCAATGCTGAGGAAGCAGGGGACACCCCGGCAACCACCGAAGCCAAAAATACCAAACATGTGGAGGGGGGAAACCCCCGCAACACCAGCTCTTCATGTTCATTATCTTCGGCTTCAAACTAATGGTTCTGACGGAATTCAGTTAAATCTACTGTTCAACCACATTTTTTCAAACAATTTGGCCGAAACAATCCCTAAGAGCCACCATCCGCCCTCCCACTACCCCACCTCGGTCCCCCCCAACATTTTCAGCAAAGTTACTCCACTGCTTGCCCAGGGCATGGACTTCTACCTAGTTGTTCAGCAGGGAAATTCATAACTCTTATGCATTACATAAATAAGTAATATTGTTTTATATTTAGAATGCTCTGTGAAGTGTGCTATTTAATGACAGCCTTTCCAATGCATGGAGAACCTATTTTCCAGACATCACTAGGAATATAAAGTATCCAATATTTGCCTTTATGAATACCCCTGTAGATTATCAGGCCGATTCATGGAATAATTAGCGCGGCGCAAGTGGCCAAAAACGTGCGAATCGCAGTGGAATAGCGAAAATCGCAGTGCAAGTGCGAAAATCGCACGAAAAGCAGCGCACATCGATTCATGGAAGGCCGTGCGCGAGAAAACCATCGGATGTGCGATAAAAAAGTGCGCGGCGCACGTTGGCGCACAGGCCATCTAACTGCGTGCGCCAGGTCACAGCGAAAATCGCACAGGCCACAGCGAAAATCGCACATAGCGCGGCGCACGCAACAAAAGTAGGCGGAACACGGGGCGTAACACTCGGAATGGGGAACAACTTGCCAAAATGTGGGCGTCACGGGGGAAGTACAGGGTACAAGTGCGCGGAACGCCCACACGCTCGCCTACAACACGTATTCATGGAATAGAATAGGGCAAAAAAGCGCACGCTCAAACCAGCGCACAGGCACAAACACGACCGCCACAAGAAAGCAGGCGGTAGCGTCTCTGCGCCTGTAAGAAATGTGCGCCAAAAGGTGCGCCAACAAATAGCACCTATATACAGCCATGATGAATGTCCTATACTGTAGCCCTCCAGGACAAATGACGAGCAAAGGGGTACCCACAAACACGGACACCCGCTGACAAAAAATACGTGTGCGTGTATACCTGGGTGCGCGGGAAGTCTCACACGCGAATTGGCAGGGCATGTGAATTCCAGGGGTTTGAGGGAAGTTCCACACGCGATTTGTCAGGGTACGTGGATTGCAGGGGTGCGCGGGAAGTTCCACACGTGATTTGTCAGGGTACGTGGATTGCAGGGGTGCGCGGGAAGTTCCACACACGATTTGTCAGGGTACGTGGATTTCAGGGGTGCGCGGGAAGTTCCACACGCGATTTGGCAGGGTACGTGGATTTCAGGGGTGCGCGGGAAGTTCCACACGCGATTTGTCAGGGTACGTGGATTTCAGGGGTGCGCGGGAAGTTCCACACGCGATTTGGCCGGGTACGTGGATTTCAGGGGTGCGCGGGAAGTTCCACACGCGATTTGTCAGGGTACGTGGATTTCAGGGGTGCGCGGGAAGTTCCACACGCGATTTGGCTGGGCACGTGTATGACAGGGGTACGCGGGAAATTCTACACGCGATTTGGCTGTGTGCTCCCAGGTATTCCCTGTACACCCTCCACGGCCCCTGCAGGCAGCACACACCACAGGGGACTACCCTGCACACCTGCTCATGTCACCCAGCACCCCCACCCCTCAGCATCCAGGGGCACCCTCCACCAGGCCCCCACTCATGTCTCCCACCACCCCCACCCCCCAGCCACCAGGGGCACCCTCCACCAGGCCCCCACTCATGTCTCCCACCACCCCCACCCCCCAGCCACCAGGGGCAGCCTCCACCAGGCCCCCACTCATGTCTCCCACCACCCCCACCCCCCAGCCACCAGGGGCACCCTCCACCAGGCCCCCACCCATGTCTCCCACCACCCCCACCCCCCAGCCACCAGGGGCACCCTCCACCAGGCCCCCACTCATGTCTCCCACCACCCCCACCCCCCAGCAGTGCAGGGGCAGCCTCCACCAGGCCCCCACTCATGTCTACCACCACCCCCACCCCCCAGCCACCAGGGGCACCCTCCACCAGGCCCCCACCCATGTCTCCCACCACCCCCACCCCCCAGCCACCAGGGGCACCCTCCACCAGGCCCCCACCCATGTCTCCCACCACCCCCACCCCCCAGCAGTGCAGGGGCAGCCTCCACCAGGCCCCCACTCATGTCCCCTATCACCCCCACCCCCCCGCCACCAGGGGCAGCCTCCACCAGGCCCCCACCAATGTCTCCCACCACCCCCACCCCCCGGCCACCAGGGGCACCCTCCACCAGGCCCCCACCCATGTCTCCCACCACCCCCACCCCCCAGCCACCATAGCCAGCCCCCACCAGGCCCCCACTCATGTCCCCTATCACCCCCACCCCCCAGCCACCATGGGCAGCCTCCACCAGGCCCCCACCCATGCCTCCCACCACCCCCTACCCCCAGCAGTCAAGGGCACCCTCCACCAGGCCCCCACTCATATCTCCCACCACCCCCATCCCACAGCAGTCAGGGGCACCCTCCACCAGGCCCCCACTCATGTCTCCCACCACCCCCATCCCCCAGCCACCAGGGGCAGATTCCACCAGGCCCCCACTCATGTCTCCCACCACCCCCACCCCCCAGCAGTGCAGGGGCAGCCTCCACCAGGCCCCCACCCATGTCTCCCACCACCCCCACCCCCCAGCAGTGGAGGGGCAGCCTCCACCAGGCCCCCACACATGTCTCCCACCACCCCCTACCCCCCAGCAGTCAGGGGCACCCTCCACCAGGCCCCCACTCATGTCTCCCACCACTCCCATCCCACAGCCACCAGGGGCAGCCTCCACCAGGCCCCCACTCATGGCCCCTATCACCCCCACCCCCCAGCAGTGCAGGGGCAGCACCACCAGGCCCCCACTCATGTCCAACTCATGTCTCCCACCACCCCCACCCCCCAGCAGTGCAGGGGCACCCTCCACCAGGCCCCCACTCATGTCCAACTCATGTCTCCCACCACCCCCACCCCCTAGCAGTGCAGGGGCAGCCTCCACCAGGCCCCCACTTATGTCCAACTCATGTCTCCCACCACCCCCACCCCCCAGCCACCATGGGCAGCCCCCAGCAGGCCCCCACTCATGTCTCCCACCCACCACCACCCCCCAGCCACCATGGGCAGCCCCCACCAGGCCCCCACTCATGTCCCCCTGCACACCCACACCCCAGCATCCAGGGGCACCCTCCACCAGGCCCCCAATCATGTCTCCCACCACCCCCATCCCACAGCCACCAGGGGCAGATTCCACCAGGCCCCCACTCATGTCTCCCACCACCCCCATCCCACAGCCACCAGGGGCAGCCTCCACCAGGCCCCCACCCATGTCTCCCACCACCCCCATCCCCCAGCCACCAGGGGCAGATTCCACCAGGCCCCCACTCATGTCTCCCACTACCCCCACCCCCCAGCCACCAGGGGCACCCTCCACCAGGCCCCCACTCATGTCTCCCACCACCCCCACCCCCAGCAGTGCAGGGGCAGCCTCCACCAGGACCCCACTCATGTCCAACTCATGTCTCCCACCACCCCCACCCCCCAGCCACCATGGGCAGCCCCCACCAGGCCCCCACTCATGTCTCCCACCCACCCCCACCCCCCAGCCACCATGGGCAGCCCCCACCAGGCCCCCACTCATGTCCCCCTGCACCCCCACACCCCAGCATCCAGGGGCACCCTCCACCAGGCCCCCACTCATGTCTCCCACCACCCCCATCCCACAGCCACCAGGGGCAGATTCCACCAGGCCCCCACTCATGTCTCCCACCACCCCCATCCCACAGCCACCAGGGGAAGCCTCCACCAGGCCCCCACCCATGTCTCCCACCACCCCATCCCCCAGCCACCAGGGGCAGATTCCACCAGGCCCCCACTCATGTCTCCCACCACCCCCATCCCACAGCCACCAGGGGCACCAACCACCAGGCCCCCACCCATGTCTCCCACCACCCCCACCCCCCCAGTCACCAGGGGCAGCCTCCACCAGGCCCCCACCCATGTCTCCCACCACCCCACCCCCCAGCAGTGCAGGGGCACCCACCACCAGGCCCCCACTCATGTCCAACTCATGTCTCCCACCACCCCCACCCCCCAGCAGTGCAGGGGCACCCTCCACCAGGCCCCCACTCATGTCCAACTCATGTCTCCCACCACCCACACCCCCCAGCCACCATGGGCAGCCCCCACCAGGCCCCCACTCATGTCTCCCACCCACCCCCACCCCCAGCCACCATGGGCAGCCCCCGCCAGGGCCCCACTCATGTCCCCCTGCACCCCCACACCCCAGCATCCAGGGGCACCCTCCACCAGGCCCCCACTCATGTCTCCCACCACCCCCATCCCACAGCCACCAGGGGCAGATTCCACCAAGCCCCCACTCATGTCTCCCACCACCCCCATCCCACAGCCACCAGGGGCAGCCTCCACCAGGCCCCCACCCATGTCTCCCACCACCCCCATCCCCCAGCCACCAGGGGCAGATTCCACCAGGCCCCCACTCATGTCTCCCACCACCCCCACACCCCAGCCACCAGGGGCACCCTCCACCAGGCCCCCACTCATGTCTCTCACCACCCCCGCCCCCCAGCAGTGCAGGGGCAGCCTCCACTAGGCCCCCACTCATGTCTCTCACCACCCCATACCCCCCAGCAGTCAGGGGCACCCTCCACCAGGCCCCCACTCATGTCTCCCACCACCCCATCCCACAGCCACCAGGGGCACCAACCAACAGGCCCCCACCCATGTCTCCCACCACCCCCACCCCCCAGCCACCAGGGGCACCAACCACCAGGCCTCCACCCATGTCTCCCAGCACCCCCACCCCCCAGCACTGTGGGGCACCCTCCACCAGGCCCCCACCCATGTCTCCCACCACCCCCACCCCCCAGCCACCAGGGGCACCCTCCACCAGGCCCCCACCCATGTCTCCCACCACCCCCATCCCACAGCCACCAGGAGCAGCCTCCACCAGGCCCCCACTCATGGCCCCTATCACCCCAACCCCCCAGCCACCATGGGCAGCCTCCACCAGGTCCTCACAATCCCCAATCATGTGCGTTATGGTCAGCCTCCACAGCCAAAAAGCCCTACCAAGTAACCCATTCACCCACATGGGAATGGAAATTACATGTTACACCCCCAATGTTCATAAAGCTAATGAACCCATGTCCGTCACACACAACGGTTGCAATTGAATGGGAAAACACCCAACATGACATGCATGAAACCAATGAGATGATACCACACAGTGAAGTATGAAAACAAAATTGTATTAAAAAAAAAAGAATGCAAAAGAAATGAAACAAACTACCATGGCAATGAAAAAAAGATAAGCTGCATGTCCGTTTAAAAAAATAAAAACACCAAATCCTAATCCAAAAAAATGTTGTCCAAAGTCAAATGAAAAATAAAATCAATCAAATGAAGAACTATGTACAAAACATCCAAGGGTCCATGAGCCCAACTGAACAAAGGAAACCTACAAAAAACCCTAACTAAAATGCAACTATACACAAAAAGTTGAGCAGTGTCCGTCGACTCCAAATCATAAGAACAAACAAAGGAAACCTAAAACTAAAGAACTATATACAAAGGCGGCGGGCAAGTCCCGCGGCTCACTCCGTGGTTTTCCGGGCCAGGGCATCATCGAACTCCTGTTCGATGTCCCGGAGGCGGTCCTGTTCCATGGCCCCGAGGGTCCGCAGGGACGACGCCGTGTCCTCCTCCAACCCCCTGCGGATTGCCTCGAGGCACTCGGCCCACCTCAGGGCCCTCCGCATGGAGTTCTCCGCCCTGACCATTGTGAGCCGCGCCTCTTCCGCCCGCCGCCGCTCCGCACCTATCTGCTGGCCCAACCGCTGCCACACAGAAGACACACCCCGTCCTGGGTCAACCTGCCCTCCGGCCGATGCCTGCCCCTCCGATGTTGAAGGCCCCGAGCCTTCATGGCTCCCACCACGTTGCTGCTGCTGCTGTGCCTCTGCCCGTGCACTGCCTCCTGCTGCCTGCACATCCTCCGCCGGCTGGGGTGCAGTTGTTGATGTGGCCACCCCTGCTGGACGTCCGACTCCCGACTGTGGCAGAGATGCCTCCTCCACCAGCCTGGCCGCACCGTCAGAGGCAGCTCCACAGGGCACCCAGGTGACTGATGGGTGGGAAGATGGCACAGAGGACGACTGGCGCGTAGGGGGTCCAGTTGAGGAGGGGGTCGGAGCAAGCCCCATCAGACGGAGGAATCCGGCCTGGGTGACCTGTCCCAGCAGGCTGACGTGGTCAACGAGCCATTCGAGATGACGTGCAGTCTCTCCATGAAAAGACTGCAGGTCACCTCGCATGGCCCGTTGACGCAACGCCACACCAGCCAGGACAGGCTCAACCCGGACCTGGATAGCCACGTCCGCAGGCAGAGGAAGGCCAGTTGACGTCAGCTCATCCCCTGCCTGAAAACGGGTCTGGACGTAGGCATCCCTGCTGGTGCAAGATGATGCAGGGACATGATCGGGGACAGGATTGCACACAGGCACCTCCGCGGCGGCCTGTGCTGCCTCCTGTCCCTGGTCCTGCACTGCACCACTAGCACCAGTGGGATCCCCACCTCCAGACCCCGTCTCTGGTGCTTCCACGGCCTCCTCCTCCACCAAACCCCCCACCAACCTGGATGACTCTGTGCCATCTTCCCCTGTTGGGCCCTGTGGGGTCCCAGCTGCCCCTTCTGCTGCCGAGGAGTCCAACTCCAACCTCTGCCTCTTGGACCTCCCCCCGGCAGCTGCGGCCTGGGATGCGGCACCGGACTCCTCACTCCCCGACGAGATGACAACATGGGAGGGGAGCCGGGCCTTGCGTCTCCGGCTGGCGGTGGGATCCCCGCCGCTGTGCTCCACAGCACCTTCTCCGCCCTCTTCATCAGTTGACGCTGCAGACAGGGAGAAACAAAACACAGGCATCAGGGCACTGTACAATGGGCACATACACACATGACAGTTGCACATGAGTGGCATTGGCAAACCTCAGACATGTCATCACAATCCCCAACAAACATGTCATTACAACTCGCACACATGAGCCATACCACAGCCATATCGCAACTGCCACCACCATCCCTACACATACAACAGCATGAGCAGCCAAAGGTGAGCCAGACATCACATGCAACACAGGAAGTGCACCACACATGTACACACACCACCACACTTGCATGCATGTGTACACCTGTGCCAAGTGTCGCACTGTTCAGACGGGCATCCATGTCACATCTGCCAATCAGGCTTCCACATACCGCTGTCACATGCATCCATGTTGCATCACTGTTGCACCCTTGTCAAATACACACACATGCACATGTACACAGTGCTGATACATGCAGCCGAAAACAACATACATGCGTGACATCACGGACATGTCTACTTACATACACATTCATCCAAACATGTGTGCCCACACAACTGCATTTGGCATGCAAGCCTACACACACAAGCACCATCCATATCTCACACATTACAGCCCTCGCATGTGTCAGCCCCACGGCCCTGTACACCCCCACCCATACTCGACCCCATACAAACAGATGTGCAACCTGCACACTACCGAATAATCACCACACGCACTGCTCACAATCAGGATGCATGTACACTCACCGCTCGACTCCAGACGGGTCTGCTTCTCTAGGACCTGACGTGGAGCGCTGGGGATATGCGTTCCAGGACCCTCATCTGTTCTTCGGACAAGTGGCCCCGGCGCCCCTTGGCATCCGCTGCCTTCAAGAGGCGCCGGGCCTTGTTCAGGGTCCTGGACCTGAAGTCCTCCCAGCGCTTCCTGACATGTTGTAAGTCGCGGACTGCCACCCCCTCCGCGTTGATGGCAGTCACGATGTCAGTCCAGTCCAGTCCAGCCGTGGGGCTGAGACATGGATGGTGCTTGTGTGTGTAGGCTTGCATGCCAAATGCAGTTGTGTGGGCACACATGTTTGGATGAATGTGTGATGTCACGCATGTATGTTGTTTTCGGCTGCATGTATCAGCACTGTGTACATGAGCATGTGTGTGTATTTGACAAGGGTGCAACAGTGATGCAACATGGATGCATGTGACAGCGGTATGTGGAAGCCTGATTGGCAGATGTGACATGGATGCCCGTCTGAACAGTGCGACACTTGGCAGAGGTGTACACATGCATGCAAGTGTGGTGGTGTGTGTACATGTGTGGTGCACTTCCTGTGTTGCATGTGATGTCTGGCTCACCTTTGGCTGCTCATGCTGTTGTATGTGTAGGGATGGTGGTGGCAGTTGCAATATGGCTGTGGTATGGCTCATGTGTGCGAGTTGTAATGACACGTGTGTTGGGGATTGTGATGACATGTCTGAGGTTTGCCAATGCCACTCATGTGCAACTGTCATGTGTGTATGTGTCCATTGTACAGTGCCCTGATGCCTGTGTTTTGTTTCTCCCTGTCTGCAGCGTCAACTGATGAAGAGGGCGGAGAAGGTGCTGTGGAGCACAGCGGCGGGGATCCCACCGCCAGCCGGAGACGCAAGGCCCAGCTCCCCTCCCGTGTTGTCATCTCGTCGGGGAGTGAGGAGTCCGGTGCCGCGTCCCAGGCCGCAGCTGCCGGGGGGAGGTCCAAGAGGCGGAGGTTGGAGTTGGACTCCTCGGCAGCAGAAGGGGCAGCTGGGACCCCACAGGGCCCAACAGGGGAAGATGGCACGGAGTCATCCAGGTTGGTGGGGGGTTTGGTGGAGGAGGAGGCCGTGCAAGGACCAGAGACAGGGTCTGGAGGTGGGGATCCCACTGGTGCTAGTGGTGCAGTGCAGGACCAGGGACAGGAGGTAGCACAGGCCGCCGCGGAGGTGCCTGTGTGCAATCCTGTCCCCGATCCTGTCCCTGCATCATCTTGCACCAGCAGGGATGCCTACGTCCAGACCCGTTTTCAGGCAGGGGATGAGCTGACGTCAACTGGCCTTCCTCTGCCTGCGGACGTGGCTATCCAGGTCCGGGTTGATCCTGTCCTGGCTGGTGTGGCGTTGCGTCAACGGGCCATGCGAGGTGACCTGCAGTCTTTTCATGGAGAGACTGCACGTCATCTCGAATGGCTCGTTGACCACGTCAGCCTGCTGGGACAGGTCACACAGGCCGGATTCCTCCGTCTGATGGGGCTTGCTCCGACCCCCTCCTCAACTGGACCCCCTACGCGCCAGTCGTCCTCTGTGCCATCTTCCCACCCATCAGTCACCTGGGTGCCCTGTGGAGCTGCCTCTGACGGTGCGGCCAGGCTGGTGGAGGAGGCATCCCTGCCACAGTCGGGAGTCGGACGTCCAGCAGGGGTGGCCACATCAACAACTGCACCCCAGCCGGCGGAGGATGTGCAGGTAGCAGGAGGCAGTGCACGGGCAGAGGCACAGCAGCAGCAGCAACGTGGTGGGAGCCATGAAGGCTCGGGGCCTTCAACATCGGAGGGGCAGGCATCGGCCGGAGGGCAGGTTGACCCAGGACGGGGTGTGTCTTCTGTGTGGAAGCGGTTGGGCCAGCAGATAGGTGCGGAGCGGCGGCGGGCAGAAGAGGCGCGGCTCACAATGGTCAGGGCGGAGAACTCCATGCGGAGGGCCCTGAGGCGGGCCGAGTGCCTCGAGGCAATCCGCAGGGGGTTGGAGGAGGACACGGCGTCGTCCCTGCGGACCCTCAGGGCCATGGAACAGGACCGCCTCCGGGACATCGAACAGGAGTTCGATGATGCCCTGGCCCGGAACACCACGGAGTGAGCCGCTGGACTTGCCCGCCACCTTTGTATATAGTTTTAGGTTTCCTTTGTTTGTTCTTATGATTTGGAGTCGACGGACACTGCTCCACTTTTTGTGTATAGTTGCATTTTAGTTAGGGTTTTTTGTAGGTTTCCTTTGTTCAGTTGGGCTCATGGACCCTTGGATGTTTTGTACATAGTTCTTCATTTGATTGATTTTATTTTTCATTTGACTTTGGACAACATTTTTTTGGATTAGGATTTGGTGTTTTTATTTTTTTAAACGGACATGCAGCTTATCTTTTTTTCATTGCCATTGTAGTTTGTTTCATTTCTATTGCATTCTTTTTTTTTTAATACAATTTTGTTTTCATACTTCACTGTGTGGTATCATCTCATTGGTTTCATGCATGTCATGTTGGGTGTTTTCCCATTCAATTGCAACCATTGTGTGTGACGGACATGGGTTCATTAGCTTTATGAACATTGGGGGTGTAACATGTAATTTCCATTCCCATGTGGGTGAATGGGTTACTTGGTAGGGCTTTTTGGCTGTGGAGGCTGACCATAACACACATGATTGGGGATTGTGCGGACCTGGTGGAGGCTGCCCATGGTGGCTGGGGGGTGGGGGTGATAGGGGCCATGAGTGGGGGCGTGGTGGAGGCTGCCCCTGCACTGCTGGGGGGTGGGGGTGGTGGGAGACATGAGTTGGACATGAGTGGGGGCCTGGTGGAGGGTGCCCCTGCACTGCTGGGGGTGGGGGTGGTGGGAGACATGAGTTGGACATGAGTGGGGGCCTGGTAGAGGGTTCCCCTGCACTGCTGGGGGGGTGGGGGTGGTGGGAGACATGAGTTGGACATGAGTGGGGGGCTGGTGGAGGCTGCCCCTGGTGGCTGTGGGATGGGGGTGGTGGGAGACATGGGTGGGGGCCTGGTGGAGGCTGCCCCTGGTGGCTGTGGGATGGGGGTGGTGGGAGACATGGGTGGGGGCCTGGTGGAGGCTGCCCATGGTGGCTGGGGGGTGGGGGTGATAGGTGACATGAGTGGGGGCCTGGTGGAGGCTGCCCCTGGTGACTGGGGGGTGGGGGTGGTGGGAGACATGGGTGGGGGCCTGGTGGAGGGTGCCCCTGCACTGCTGGGGGTGGGGGTGGTGGGAGACATGGGTGGGGCCTGCTGGCAGGTGCCCCACAGTGCTGGGGGGTGGGGGTGGTGGGGAACATGAGTTGGACATGGGTGGGGGCCTGCTGGCAGGTGCCCCTGCACTGCTGGGGGGTGGGGGTGGTGGGAGACATGAGTTGGACATGAGTGGGGGCCTGGTGGAGGCTGCCCCTGCACTGCTGGGGGGTGGGGGTGGTGGGAGACATGAGTGGGGGCCTGGTGGAGGGTGCCCCTGGTGGCTGGGGGGTGGGGGTGGTGGGAGACATGAGTGGGGGCCTGGTGGATGCTGCCCCTGGTGGCTGGGGGGTGGGGGTGGTGGGAGACATGAGTGGGGGCCTGGTGGAGGGTGCCCTTAAACTGCTGGGGGGTGGGGGTGGTGGGAGACATGAGTGGGGGCCTGGTGGAGGGTGCCCCTGGTGGCTGGGGGGTGGGGGTGGTGGGAGCCATGAGTGGGGGCCTGGTGGAGGGTGCCCCTGCACTGCTGGGGGGTGGGGGGGGTGGGAGACATGAGTGGGGGCCTGGTGGAGGCTTCCCCTGGTGGCTGGGGGGTGGGGGTGGTGGGAGACATGGGTGGGGGCCTGTTGGTTGGTGCCCCTGGTGACTGGGGGGGTGGGGGTGGTGGGAGACATGGGTGGGGGCCTGGTGGAGGGTGCCCCTGGTGACTGGGGGGGTGGGGGTGGTGGGAGACGTGGGTGGGGGCCTGGTGGTTGGTGCCCCTGGTGGCTGGGGGGTGGGGGTGGTGGGAGACATGAGTTGGACATGAGTGGGGGCCTGGTGGAGGGTGCCCCTGGTGGCTGGGGGGTGGGGGTGGTGGGAGACATGAGTGGGGGCCTGGTGGAGGGTGCCCCTGCACTGCTGGGGGGTGGGGGTGGTGGGAGACATGAGTGGGGGCCTGGTGGAGGCTGCCCCTGGTGGCTGGGGGGTGGGGGTGGTGGGAGACATGGGTGGGGGCCTGTTGGTTGGTGCCCCTGGTGACTGGGGGGGTGGGGGTGGTGGGAGACATGGGTGGGGGCCTGGTGGAGGGTGCCCCTGGTGACTGGGGGGGTGGGGGTGGTGGGAGACGTGGGTGGGGGCCTGGTGGTTGGTGCCCCTGGTGGCTGGGGGGTGGGGGTGGTGGGAGACATGAGTTGGACATGAGTGGGGGCCTGGTGGAGGGTGCCCCTGCACTGCTGGGGGGTGGGGGTGGTGGGAGACATGAGTGGGGGCCTGGTGGAGGCTGCCCCTGGTGGCTGGGGGGTGGGGGTGGTGGTAGACATGGGTGGGGGCCTGGTGGAGGCTGCCCCTGCACTGCTGGGGGGTGGGGGTGGTGGGAGACATGCATTGTTGATCAGTAGTGCAAGGTGACATGTGGGTTGGCTGGGGGGCATGCCCATGGTGGATGGGCTGCCTGCGGGACATGAGCAGGGGTGCAGGGTAGTCCCCCGTGGTGTGGGCTGCCTGCAGGGGCCGTGGAGGTTGTGGAGCGTACACCTGGGAGGACCCACACGGCCAATTCACGTGTAGTACTCCCCAGAACCCCTGAAATACACATACCCTGCTGAAATCGCGTGTGGAACTTCCCGCGCACCCCTGAAATACACGTACCCTGTTGAAATCGCGTGTGGAACTTCCCGCGCACCCATGGAATACACGTACCCTGCTCGCACTGGGCCAATCGCGTGTGGAACTTCCCGCGCACCCCTGAAATACACGTACCCTGTTGAAATCGCGTGTGGAACTTCCCGCGCACCCATGGAATACACGTACCCTGCTCGCACTGGGCCAATCGGGTGTGGAACTTCCCGCGCACCCCTGAAATACACGTACCCTGTTGAAATCGCGTGTGGAACTTCCCGCGCACCCCTGGAATACACGTACCCTGCTGAAATCGCGTGTTGAACTTCCCGCGCACCCATGGAATACACGTACCCTGCTCGCACTGGGCCAATTGCGTGTGGAACTTCCCGCGCACCCCTGAAATACACGTACCCTGATGAAATCGCGTGTGGAACTTCCCGCGCACCCCTGAAATACACGTACCCTGCTTGCACGGGGCCAATCGCGTGTGGAACTTCCCGCGCACCCCTGAAATGCACGTACCCTGCTCGCACTGGGCCAATCGCGTGTGGAACTTCCCGCGCACCCCTGAAATACACGTACCCTGATGAAATCGCGTGTGGAACTTCCCGCGCACCCCTGAAATACACGTACCTTGCTTGCACGGGGCTAATCGCGTGTGGAACTTCCCGCTCACCCCTGAAATACACGTACCCTGCTCGCACTGGGCCAATCGCGTGTGGAACTTCCCGTGCACCCCTGAAATACACGTACCCTGCTGAAATCGCGTGTGGAACTTCCCGCGCACCCCTGTAATACACGTACCCTACTGATTTTGGTGTGGAACTTCCCGCGCACCCCTGATGCACACGTACACAGGACAATTGCGTGTGGAACTTCCCACGAACCACTGAAATACACGTTCCCCGCTTGGCGATTGCTGTTTGCCAGCCCGGTGAACTGGTCCAGGGTTAGCGCAGCCCTTTGCGATGATTTAGCGATTTTGATGGCTTTTCCTTGCGCGAGGGCGTTCTTGGGGGCATTACTGGCACTGCTGCAGGGTCGCTGCGATACTCTGCGCCACGGCTGGTTTGGGAGCCTAAAATCCATGAATACGCTGTGCGCGGAAATCGGTTTTAGCGCACGTGCCCGGCGCAGACAATCGCACGCGGACACTCTGCGCCAGCCGCTTGCGACACTTTTCTGCGAAATTCTATGAATTACCCTGTATGTATGTCAATAGGTTCCCCCAGTGCCTGTAACAGAAAGAAAATGCACACCATGTGATTTATGTGACTCAAGCTAAAATTGCTCTATAAATCTGACGCCCATGCAATGAAAAATACCAGCAAATCCCAAAAGTGCTTAATAATATTTTGCTAAATCATTTATTTGAATTCAAGAGTAATTGCCAAAAAATCCTCCTCGAAACATAAATTCCAGTAATGGAACTCTCATCTAATTCCTGTACAATCCAATGACTGCATGTATTCAATAAAGCACGCTGGGGCAATCTGCAGTTACTCAAATGTCAATTCTTCATCAGGGAATAGTTTAGGCACCGACCGCGTCATCAAGAAGATATGCCGCACATGCCTGCGGTTCTTCTTCCCAACTATATCTTATGTCAGGGACGTTTTTATGGGAGGGCAAAAGGGGCACTAGCCCAGGGCCCCTACGCTGGAGGGGGCCCCACAAGGCTGCATGAACTAAAGAGGTAAGATTCCTTTGTCCACCAGACTTAAATGGCACACATCAGGATATTTTATGGCATGGCGCTGAGGCACTAAACCTATTGTCTGTCTGTTTTGGCAAGTACATTCTGCCTAGATCAATTCATCATGTAATGCTGTCTGTGTTTACTGTGGTATATATAGTTTGTGTGTTTGTTCCTTGCGGCACAACTCCTGTAGCATTCTTTCCTTCCTGTGGGAATTATTTTGATCATGTGCAATAGCCACATTTGAAATGCATATTGGTAAAATGAGTGCCACAATGGTTCAGAAGTTAGCCCAGTGTGTAAGGCACGCATTGCAGAGATATGTGTTCATATGCAAGATTAGAATAGCACATTCCTGTAAGGCTGGCTGAGCCTTTCCTATGTCTGAAGTTTACAAACCTGCCTGTCTGCCTGTGTAAGTACTTGGTCTTGCAGCACAACAGGTGTTATTATCAGCAATGCACCTGCACCAGATAGGGGTTGCTATAAAAACAAACATGTCATCCTTATGGTGAAGGTCTAGAAAATGATTTGTTCAGATGGGGTGTTGTAAAACCTAGGCAATCACCTCCAAGGATGAGCATAAACTGTTATTCCAAGAGATGAATAAGTATCAGAATTTGGAACCAAAGCATCCCTGCTGTAACCTGGCTTTGCCAGCAGACAATACAGTGATCCTGGTCAAATCATCTAATATCTCGTACATTACTGTACTGTTTTCTGTGAAGTTTGCCTCCTCGCATGCTGGTTGCATCGTTTAGCCCATTACTTGATATTTCTTCTTATGCAGGCCATTTGAGTGGAAGGGGTGGTAGACAAAAGGGAGCGGACCAGATTGAGCAGGACTCGGGCAAGCATATTTTAAAGTCTGCTTGTTTGACGTAAAGGAACACTTTGCATTTTTGTAAAAGTCAAAGGTTTTTCTGCACATTTATAAATGACAATTTCACAAGCCAGTGTTTTGGAACTATGTAAAGCTTTAAAATACAAAAGGCCAACGCGGATTAAATCACACTGATTGGTATGCTGGTACTTCTATACTTCTCTTGATGATGGAGAGAATGAAGCTAGAATCATTCTGCGTTACACCCTTCTATAATATTTTGCATGTTTGGTAATGTGATTGGTGTACTTTCCAAGTCAGTTTTATAAAATTAGATTATTTTAGTTCATGGTAAGAACTGGTAATGAAAGTATTCAAATGCAGAAATTGCAGAGTTGGCACACATCCCAGGTTCACCCCTTAACCATTGTGTGTAATGCTGTGCATCTGATTTAATCTTGTATTGCATAGCCTCTTGAAATTGCCAGTCCCTGAACCTTTCAAAATTGTCAGCCTTTCAGAGTGATTTCCTTCTCAGGGTATGATCTTCAAAACAGCCTCACTCATGGTTTCATTGGCTATAGTGTTGCTTGCACTATAATAGGGAGCATTGATCTATTGCACACCACAGGCACTTTATTCTTTTGATATCTAATGGCAACACTATTTGAAAACCATGTCCCACTTATAATCTCAGTCTGTCTGGATAAAGACACCTTCCTGGTAGCTTCTAATCTGCATCCGCTATCCATGCTATGGTATGTGCAGCTTTCTCCTTCCTACCAATTGGTCTCCTCTATCCATGCTTGAGCATGTTTGCGTTCTGCGAGGCAGCAAATGTGAGTTCTCTGTCTATTTGTGTTACATGTACCTTTTACATACAGTCCAGCATGAATGTTACAGGCTGCATGCCTTCCTGGATTCTATTGATAAAAAGTCTCCTGAATCTATCCTAGAACAGAAGTAACCTCTCTCTCGACTGATAATGTTGGCCTTCAAATAGTACTTGTTTATCATTCTGATTAGAGCAAGAATGAAGAGGGTAAGGGGACTTAAAGGGAGTAAACATCATTATTTTTAATGCTTGAGGCAGCATATCAACCTATGGGTTGTGTTTGCGTTGGGGGGGCGGGCAGATATTCTTGATCACTTAATTCCTTTGGTTTGGTGGAGAGGGGCCCCAAAGATGTCCGTGCCCAGGGTCCCAAAAGTGCTTAAGATGGCCCTGTCTTATGTTTATCTATTGCATCCTTGTGGATGTTTAAAGGCATCATTGGTATCAGCAATGTCTCTAAATGCTGCACTATTACTGAACTAGACAGATCAAAGCAGGCACACAGCAAGCATGAACCTCTCACTTGTTAATAAAGCTGAGTGGGGAAGTGCGCAAGGAATTGATCGAAGCCGGCCCACCGTGAAGGACTGCTGCCAAGGAACAGGTTCTTCCCCTGTCTGGGCCTGGTATTGCATCTATGGACGCAGTGAGTGAATCCTCCAGCGATATGCACCACCTCAACTACCGTTCTTAGGTAAGCCTTGTGAGGCTTCCTTTGGCCTTATGGAGCGATGTTCCATTCATCATGGCTGCCGCAGCCACACTTGCTTGTTCATCATTGTTCACTTCGCTATCCCACCCACACTATATGCAGATTGGTCGGGGTAGTTCATGACTACTTCCTACACTAGTGAGCCGGCATGGCGAAGCCGGCCCACAGCGAAGGACGGCAGCCAAGGACCAGGATTTTCCCCTGTCTGGGCCTGGCCGTGGCTTCAGGTGATTCAGCAATCCATTACAATGGAGTAACACTTTACCTGTGTTGCTTACATCCTCTTGATGCAATGGACGGATGGTATTCCTTTTTTTGCAAGGTAAGGGATGCCTTTCCCTTTGTTATCCTTTCCACCCTCTGCCACACTATCACTCATGCCTCGCTATCATAGCACTACTCGATTAGCCTGATATTACTTTGTGACTCGCACAGTCCTTTCATTGACCCTATCTCAATATTGTGGATGTTTCCTCCTGTCCTGACCGCTTACTACACTGCTACCAATCACATCCCGAGCTCTGTAGCATCCTAATATGTCTTATACTCTTCCCCAAGGTACCTCCCTGTGTTTTCTGTGTGTTTTGCCCTATATCATGACATAGGGATTACACAGACTAGGAGGGAAACTGAAGAAGGGATAGAGTACAGGCAATATAAAGGGGTTATCTTTGACACCGTGTCTGAATCAGACGTGTGGTATAATCAAATGTGGAAAGTGGGGAGAGAGAGGTCAAACAAGAGCTGCTATGTATGCTCTTTGATACCTCATGCAATGGGTGCACCTGCTGTTTATACCCCAAGAAATGCCACCTCTTATAGCCCAGTGTCTGGCACACTTGGCCCTGTGCATGTCATGGTTATGAAGTCAGGGGCACAGGCATGCAGGGGTCGCATGCACAGGAGACCTGGGTGGACACTGTCCTGGCAACTTTGGCACCAGGCTCATGAACAAAAGTAAACAAGAACATCCATTTAACACCAAAAAGCTTTTATTATGGACATAGCACTTCAGATGCATTAACCTTGAACATTCCATCCATTAAGCAGAATGCATTAACCTGGAACATTCCATCCATTAAGCAGCCCCAAGTGTATTCTTGAGTGTGGCTGCTAATGGATTGCTTTCGCACATGCTCACTCTCTAGGAGTGGCATGATGTGGCTGGTAAGCCGGCCCTAATGGGCGCGCCCACGATCTCAGCTCTATAAACTGCCCCGATCCTCAGACAGATGCTTCACGTTATTCTGCACTTGCAAGCAGCATAACGCTCACCGTTGCCTGAGGTCAGACTTACCTTTGAAGATCCTGCTTCCTGGACATCCTGCTTCCTGCCAGCATACTTACCAACTGGGGGAAGCCTTTCTTACCTGTACATCTCTTGGGCGAACCAAGTATTCATCTTTACACTTTCTGGAATGCCAATATCTTCATCTTGGCACCGTAGCACGACACGCTCTGTAGTCGACAGTAGCGCCTGCAAGGAAAAACAGAAGACAAGGTTAGACATCGAAAAAACTGTCAGTTTAAGGTTGCGCTTCTCCATACTTCGTGATTTCCTTAAACCGTCACTTACCTGCTGTTGAAAGTTGCGGTAGCATCCATCTTCCATCCGGCCGCATCTCGCGTCTCACAGCTGCATTGAGGCCGCATTTCCATCTAAGGGAACAAAACAGAAGAGAGACATTATTGCGGGCATAAATAGGAGCACATATAAAGACATTAAACAGAACGAACAGCACCACAAGAGCTCAGGAAAGACTTACCAATCATAAGGAGAAGCATAGTCGCAGCTGGACTGGACTAATCCTTATCAGGCATCAGTGAAGGAACTAGATCCCATTCAACGCGCCCCTGTCAGAAGTAGCAGGACGGAGAGTTTATCTTCCATAATTCACAGGTGAGCTTTATGGGCCGGAGTATGCTCACAGAAACCATAATTTGGGGTGAGGGATTCGAGTGGTACAACAATCACAGATTGGCGCACTCATACAATCTTATCTTCACGCAGGAGCAGTATCACCACGTACCACCGCTCACAGCTTTTCTACTGAGGGAGAGGCCTGAAGGGGGTGATTCAAGTTCAGGGAGGGCTGCAACCGTGCCCCAATGCCTCTGCAGAGACCAGGTGAGTGTAACAGTGCAGAGTACAAGTCCTTTTCGAAGGGCACACTCTCCAAGCGGTAAACATGGACAGAGATGATGAGGAAAGTGCAAAGAAAAAAGATCAAGCACAGTGAAAGGTATAACCATTGCTCAAGATGGAGGGAGGATTGTTTTTCCAGCAATAGATGGGTGGCAGGAGTAGTGAGCTGTACAGCAGGAGGGTTTACTGGGGTTTCCTGAAGAAGTGGTGGCCCTCTTGAATCAAAACTGTGGCAGAATATGGGATAACTGTGTGCCAAAATTTACATGGATCGAGTAAAGCATGCACCACCCAAAGTACAGAGGCTGGCACATTATTCCTTTTGCTTCCAAGGAAATGTCACCATACCAATAGGAACAAACAGCCAGTGTGATAAAATCTTGTTTATCCCTGATCTGACTGAAGGTACTGTGGTGTTGGTGGATGTGTACTGTGTGTGTGGACAATATGCAATTTAGAGCTCCCACCATCATGGAGAGGCATATACTCGCTGACCACCTTACACGCTGTGGTTTTAGTAGTCCCTGATTTTCATCTGTCAGTAATAAATGTGCCGGTCCCAGAACCAACTAAGCCCCGATCTGATAAGTGTGCCCATCGCTCACCAAGGATTTGTCATCAGAAGAGATCAAACTATTTATCAAAAGACTCCTCCAAGAAATTAAATGCAATTCCAGAGCAATACCACCTATTTAACAAACAAAACTGAAACCTTTTTTGCCTCCCTCCTGGTGCCAGATATCCAGACCACTGTGAACCCAAAATGGATGTAGATAGCCAGATGGGAGATGCTGCAGATGGCGAACCAGGCAGAGCAGGGCCTTAAATCAATAAAAAGTGAGTTAATGGCAATCCGGCTTATGACCCTCCAGAACCAATATGTTCTGGATCTGCTCACATCTATGGAAGGGGACATATGAAAGACAATTGGATTGTTCTGCTGTATATATATCTCCCAACTGATGCAGGCAATGGGTCTTTGCCTCATGCCAAAGGGTCCCTTCACAATTTAAGGATCACTATGGAAAAGTAAGTTGAAGTGAGCGTTGATGACTGGTTTGATTCTATGTTTTCACAGACCCCTTTGTGGTTAGAAATAACTTTTAAAATGCTGGTTCCGTTCATGTTTTTTTTTATCATGTTTTTTTGTTTGTGTCAAATGATCCTGGGATGTTGTGCGAAGATGCTGAATAAGAGTGCCATGATGATGGTATCAATCAGGGTGGGCAGAGCTCCTCCTCACACAAAACACAAGTACACGCAGACATGATAGATGAGATGAGGTTGTGAGGCCATGGATGGTCAAAATAGAGCAGACTTTAAAACCCCTGGGAACTTTGACTATGTCCCCACTGAACCCACAGAATTATATTGAGTGTTGGATCAATTTAGCAGGAGATGGGGGTTTTGTTTCATGACTGGTACCCCAGAGGAATATGCAAAATGGGGGGAGTTTATGCCATGTATGCAAGGCATGGGTACCTAAGGATGATGAGTGTAGGATAAAAGAGGGAGCAGGGTTAGTTAATGGAGTATTAAATAAAGGGGGAATGTCGGGATGGACATACAGCATCCCAGCCAGGCCAAATTAAGATCTATTGGAATGAACAATCACAGGAGCAGATTGAAGGCAGTGCAGTAGAAACACACATTGTTTCCGTTAGGTTTGACACATATTAGTTACTCACATATAGCAACACTGAAAGAGCAAAAAAATGTATCATTGTTGTGGTTGCAGAGGTCATAGGCTCAGTGTTTAAGTTTTGTATTTGTAGTAGCGTAGTATAGTGTGATGTGTAGGAAAGGCAAAACTAGTTGGAAAATGGAGTCAGCAAGGTATCATTGTAAAATCGAGGTTGGTGTGTTAACCTGGCAGGAGTGTTACCATTTTGGATGTTAAGGCCTAGTACATAATGAATAAAATATAACACAGCAAAACAAAAGAGGTGATGGCTGGAAGGTTTCGAATACCTCGGGACCTCTGGCATTGCTCTGGGAAACCCTCCAGATCATTGTTCTTCACCTGCCAGGCTATTACAAAAGGGGAAAGACCACATGCAAATCAGACTTTGGTCCCACCCCAAAAGGGGCAGTCCATCCCAAGCTTTTTGGTAGCATCCCTTCTGCACGAGAACACAATCATCCCCAAACATGTTTCAGCCTCATCGTTCCCCTTTCTGTAATGGCTTGCCAGATGAAGAACAATGATCTGGGGGGTTGCTCAGAGCAACGCCAGAGGTTAAGAACCTTCCAACCATCACCTCTTTTGTTTTGCTAAAATAGAACACAGGCCATGATGTGGAGCTGCGGCTCTGTTAGTTGAGCTCCAAAGCAAATCAACTTTCCCATTCCCCAGGGGAGAAGTCAAGGTCAGAGGCAACCATGGTACACAGATAAGTGCTAATTGTGTCCTGCTGCAGAGCTTGAATAGGGTGTGAACGGAATGTGAGCTGGTATGGATGCTCTCTTTGAAGGGCAAAGTCATCTGAACAGGGCATACGGTTTTGTGATGCCAAATGGGGAAGATGAAGATTAAGAGCACTACTGCCCCCCAATCAAGTGTCATCCCAGATGAATTACAAATAGACACACAACAAAAAGCAAACAAATCCCTGAAATTCAGACTCAAGCACGGTGCCCGGTCGTGCAATCACTGGGCACCTGGGGTCCAAATGAGATAAGGGGGCGCCATGTCTGGAATGTTGCATGATTTGGGATAAGTGGAGCCTAGGTAATGCCAATAAATTAAGTACTGGGTATGGGAGGCAGCATTTGTGCACCACAGCATCTGCGTTGATGAGAAGACCTATTGTCTATTAGTGCAGAGTTGGCCTTGCTAAATTACATTGATCGGGTCTGAAACTGGGGGGTGCACATCACATGATGGTCTCAATTTATGGATATATCAATAATGAAGAGCCACCAATCAGGTACCTGAATTTGGTCATGACAATATAGGGGACCACGTGTTTAGGGGAATAGGGTTAGATTAGATGTGCCCAATCGGTCCACTAACTATAGAGGGGATAAGCATATTCTATAGGCAGTAGCCAATGAGGGTGGAGGGATTTTGTTTTACTCATTATGCATAGTATTGGTTGTTTGCAGTTTCTCTGCTAAAAAAGATGTGACGTGTTGAGATAAGATGAGCTCCATGTCAGTTCGGTTCCACTGGACTGTCAGAGACCTTTTTATATATAATAAACTTTGTTTTCCCTTGCAAAGAGTGCAGTGCTTATTTGGCCTTCCTGGATTATTTTTATGGATGATTTTTGGGTTGCTTCCGTTTCAGACAGCAGGTATGAGTGTGTTCAGTTGAAGGAGGATCACAATACAAGGTCCGGATGAGTATACCTCTCAATCTGTTTAGTCTTTAAGGTTGGAGAATGAATATGTTTTTGGAGGATAAGCCCATTAAAGTCAATGGTTATTCTTTTCTAAAGGTTCCCTTTGAGGGTGATACCTAATTGAGTCAAACCCATGGAGGTGCAAGGGCGCGGGTGTTGCGGCCCGTTTTTTCTCCTGTAGCAGCCCAGGAGGGACACCATATCCTTGGAGGGGAGGCCACGCCCCCTCCCTACTTAACATCCAGTATATTTCCGCAGGGCCGGAAGCCCGCGGGGGTGCAAGGGCGTGGGAGTTGCAGCCTGTTTTTTCTCCTGTAGCAGCCCAGGAGAGCCACCATATCCTTGGAGGGGAGGCCCTGCCCCCTCCCTACTTAACCTCCAGTATATCCCCGCCGGGCCGGAAGCCCGCGGGTGTGCAAGGGCGCGGGTGTTGCAGCCTGTTTTTTCTCCTCTAGCAGCCCAGGAGGGGCACCGTATCCTTGTAGGGGATGTCCACGCCCCCTCCCTACTTAACCTCCAGTATATCCCGGCAGGGCCGGAAGCCCGCGGGGGTGCAAGGGCGTGGGTGTTGCGCGCCCGTAGGGTGTTCGGCACCTGGAAGGAGAGGGAGAGGCGTGAAAGTCAGGCCAGCGCGAAAAGGAGTGAGGATTCTGCGAACCCTGTGTGTTGGCAGCCGCATGGGTCCAACCCTGGATGGACTGGACTGGACTAGACCAGGACCGGTCTCCGAGGTGAGCCAGCCGGCCACTGTGGTGCACCTTTAGTGTGGGGGGGCCCACAGCGGGGAAAGGTGCAGTGTTTGGCGCCACAGGTCGTCTGTGGAGAGAGGCATTTCCTGTGTTGGCTGTCGGACGGGGGCAAAGAGGAAAGTAAGTGCAGGCGAGTGTTTTGCACCTGTGACTGCTCGTGACTGTTTCCCAAAAGGTGTAGAGCTGTGAAGCTTGTTGGGGTTCTCACTCAGCATTTAAGTTCAGTTTTTTTGTCCAGCTCCGGGGGATTTCATCATGTCCCTACTAAAGTCCTTGAGGTCCTTTAAGGGCCATGCTGTGCCAAGGAAACTGGTCAGGAAACCGGCCAGCTCTTTGCCATCTACCCCACCCATGTTCTGTTCCGAGTCTGCCACTAAAGCTTCCAAGTGTACCCCAGCGCAAAAGCTCCTGGCTGTCAAGAGAAGAAGTCAACGGGGAGTAACAGCCAAAGCAAAGACCCATATCTTGGTCCCCCCGTGCCCTGATATTGACCCTGCATACCGAGGGTCCAGCCACACCATGGAGGGTATGAAAGCACCCACCCCAGGAACCCAATGTGGCGGGGAACCCGCCAGTAATTTGGCTAGCCTCCCAAGTCTGAACCAAAAAGACATTGCCTGTCAAGAAACTCTGCCCACCGCCACTGGGAACCCAGTTGCCTTTCCTTCGGCCAATGCATCTGGCACTGGCATAGTGGGGGCTTGTGACGTGTTAGTCCTCCCACCCGCATACCTGGCACCTGTTGTACCTGTCACCCCCCCACTTAGCTCGCCCCTTGCAAGTCCACGTTTGCCCCTTGTTCTCCCGTCCATAGCGGGTCCTACTTTCGACTGTCCTCCCCCAGTCACTATTGCTGCCACTCTGGATCAAATGGACTCAGAAATTGTTGGAGCAACCGAAGATAAGCTCCCGCCCAGTCCCATCTGCAGCTCCTGGAGCGAGAACCTACTTGCAATGATCTCAGGATCCAGTTCCTTTCTTCACTTAACCCCATTTAGGGCCCTCAAGTCCACCACCCACGGCAGTTATCCCTCCTCTGCTCCATCACTCAAGGAGGTGCATACTGTCGGAAGCTGCCCCTGCGCACAGGTGCTCTCTGAACTAGCAGTCATTAAAGAACTGCTTTTGGTACTGATTGATGCCCAGGGGAGGAGTGGGGACGGGAAGGGTGGAGTGCACTCGCTGGGGGAGTCTACCAGCATGCCTCATGTTAGTAAGGGACCCAACCCCCCACAGCAACCTTTGAACACTGCACCCTGCGAAAGGACTGTCAATGCATTAATGAGCTCTTCTCCGGATGACCAGTTGATGCACCCCGACGCTGATAGGGGACACCCCTCTGGGTATATCAAGGCAACTCTACTAGTGGACTGTCCACCAAGCTCCCTGATAGCCAATCCCCTTAGGGAGGGAGGGATTGGTGCACGTGGCTATTCTAGTGTACGCAGCTCCAGGAATCATGTATATGGGGGGCAAATAACTGCTACTGTTTTCCTGCATGGGATACCTAATCTGGCTTTGGGCAGGCGAGAACCAAGGGATGCCCTTTCTAGTAAATGTCTCCACTGGCTTCATACCGTTGAGAGCTGTCGCATTGTGGCCAGGGAAGCTATGGTGGGGTGTGTTAGATTGGCCGGCAAGGGTACAAACCCCTCTGATTCTGTTAAACTGGTTTTCAGGAATTATCAAATGGCCAGGGAAGTCCTGAGAAGATCTGAGGGTTATACGCAGGCCCCGTATAGTGGGATTGCAATTAGCTCGCTCCCCTATCTGGGAGCTCTTGCTCCCCCTGGAACTGTCACACATAGTAATGTTCTGTCTGGAGCGAATTGTACACCTCTGGGAAAAAGGCCTGCGGTGGGTTGTGACTGAGTGCCAAGTGTGGGCAATCAGTCTTGTGACTCTCTGGACTAGTAAAGGGACAGTGTGGGATGTAATGGGGACCTTATGGTTGACTCTTTTCTCCCTCCCAGTACCTTTTGATTTATTGCTATGGATATGGAGCATAGAATGTAATTCCTTTTCTGTGTTGTGATTTTGTTTTTCTTGTGTTTGATGGATTTTTGAAATCCGAATAAACTTGAGTCATGGCCTTAGCTGGGACAATTAAAGAAGAGTGAGATGAGATGAAGAGGTGTCTTTGGGCGGCAGAAGGGAGGCAGTGTGCCATCTATTGCCCAGGTTTGCAGGTCTGAGGTCTGCTGGGTAAGAGTCCATAATTGTTTGAGGTAATCACCAGGGAAAAGGAGGACACCGGTAGTTGGTTTGTCCTTTTCCAGGCGTTAAAAACTGCTCAAGCTTAATTAAAGTCTGTTTCAATATATAGTTCTCTTTATTGAAAATGATTTCTTGTATTACTAAAAGCATGCAAAAATAATTAATTTCTATATATGCCGTGTTGCAAAATGACAAGATAATATGAAATGGTGTGCTGCAAAATGTCCATTTATTTGAGGCAAACTATATAGTGGAATGCCGAGGCTCTTAGCCTGGTTACTGCCTCTGGTGGACAACTAAGAGCCTGATTTACAAAAAAGTTTTCAAATGGGAAAGTCTCATTGAAAACAGTTGTGTAAACCACGCCCTAAATTCTCAACATATCAATTAACCATGTAATGCATTCCCTTTTCACTTTAGTACATACCGTTTGTGCTTTTCACTGTAGCACAACATGAGTAGCATTTTCACCGTTTTTACGGAATAAATGGATCACTTGTGGCAACCAAAGTTGAAATTCATATTGATAGGTTTGAGTGCCACAAAAGTTAGGAAGATAACTTAGTGTGTTCAACACGTGTTACAGAGAACTGTGTTAACATGATATATAATACAGTATCAAAAACCGGCCAGGCCGACTGAGACTGTCTGCTCTCTGACATTAATAAAATGTCAGCATTTAAATAAGAGGTTTTTTTTGGGGGGGGCACAAACCTCGCGGTGTCCAGGTCCCCAAAACCTGTTCAGATGGCCCTAATGACTGAAACAATAGAAAGAGAGAACTGATGATCCACAATAGTTTATTCTCAATATGTTGAATGAGTGTTGCTGATCTAGCATTCTCTCTGTCTCTGTCTCTCTCTGTCTCTCTGTCTCTATCTCTCTCTCTCTTTCTCTCTCTCTCTCTCTCTCCCTCTTTCCTCCACCCCCGTCGCTCTGTCTCTCTCGCTGTCTGTCTCTGTCTCACAGAGCACCACAGGTTCGATCCCTGGGTCCGCGCTTAGAAACCTCTGGGTATTAAGAGCTGTATAAATAACATATCATATCATATATCATATCTCTTTGTCTCTCACCCCCTCTCTCTCTTTGTCTTACACTATGTCCCTGGCTCATTCTAGGTCGGTGATAGTTATATTGCCATGTGTGGTTTTTCTAGAGCCACCTCAGCCACTGCTGGAGGACATAATGTAATTGTGATAATGTTGCAAACTGGCTCTTTTTAGGCTTTTGCAGTGTAGATCCCCAATGTTTGCCTTCCATTATATATTGCAGCCATAATAAGAATGTTTTCTACTTTTTTTTCTTCTTTTATACAATAAACAAGCCTAATGCACAAGATAACAATATATAACCTACCATCAAAGAGAAAAAGAAAATCTTTTTTTCTTTTTTCTTTTCTCCTTTTCCTTTTTATAAAACAACCCTACACCGGAACCCAAGCCCAAACATTACACATTAACAAAAAAAGGAAAATCATAAAAGATAATGAGAAAAACCAACCTAATACAAAGGGATTCTCTCCTCAACACGTAAATAAAATGATCGTCAATAACTTTGATGTGATCTGGTGCATTCATAAAATATACACTTTAAAATAATGAGTACATTACGCCCATCCTGTGGGTAGCAATGTAACACAATGTATTGCCGCATAAAAATGATGAACTATCAGGCGTTTTCAAAATAGGATGGCTAGTTCTTAATTATTCCCAGGTGTATTCATTGGTAGCACAATGTCAAGAAATTGAACTATCGCTATTTGCAGAGCGACTCGCGGATTTCAAAATAAAAGATGCCATAGTTGATCTCCATCTACAAGTCCTTGTACAACTAGCTAATAAGAATGTTTGCTACTGAGCAAAGCACATTATCAAAGGCAAGAATAAACATTATTTTCTGAAAGAAAGTTTCCCTTCCAAGATGCACATTCAGGCACAGCTCTATTGTATAGATACGTCTTTGAGAAAGGGGACACACAGTGAGGCTTCTTGGCTTCTTTGCATACAATATTTCAAAGAAGGTAGCAAAATGGATATTTCCCATCTGTGAAAGGTACAGTGAGCAAAAAGCCTTCTGCTCATTGTGCTCAGAGAGACAAAGCTTCACCTCACTGATGAGGCCCAACAATGCCGAAACACGTGTATGGGGTTGCTTTTGGTACTCTTGTTCAGAGAGGAATTGCCATTGCATTTCGGTGCTAGACTGCCCATGTGGGCGGGACAAAGACTGATATGCAAATGGATATTTCCCATCTGTGAAAGGTACAGTGAGCAAAAAGCCAAAAAGCGTGTGCTGCAAACTCTCCTCTCAGAACAGGTTATCATGCCATGTTCTTTCTGCAGAGGAGCGCCTGCTACCTTCTTTGGAATTCTTTGCATACAATCAAAAATCATTTTGAGAACATAAGAATGATCATAGATCGCTATACCTGACAAATATTCCTGTGATAAAAAGGATTGCACCTATAAATCACTAAGTAAATAATGCACACTGTACATAGTGATCATTTTGTTGTTCACAAAACTCACCCTGACATTAGAGATGTTTGTAACATTGAACCATTTTTATAGACTCGAACAGAGTTAGGTTTTCAATGCGAGGAGGAAATGGCTATGAAAGCAGTCGCTCCACTGGGGCCCAAAAGCCTTCAGAGATAATATTTCCCAGTGCCCAGAGATCCTAAGAGAATTATATGTATAGGAATGCCTAGCATGTCACATAAGTGGCAACAAATACTGCACAACAGAGCAGTGCACATTCTCACTTTGAATGGCCCAACCTTTCCATGTTTTAAATGTTTTTGTTCTTCTGATTCATCCTTTTCTCTGTAAAATGTCCAAACTATTGGGCCACCTCGTCTGTTTCCTGTATAAAATGTCATTTGCAGCAGCAGTGCATTGCTTTCTAGTGAAACTCTACAGGCTTTCCAGTGTGATATTATATCTATTGCAATAGAGACTACAGAGGACATGTTGTTCCACTCTATTATTAATGGCCATATCATTGAGGTTGTGTTGCATTGTTTCCCCCTGAAATACTGCAACTCTGCAGCTTTTGTGAATGATGAGTCCTAAGAATAGCCCACTCCCCAGGCACCGTGCACATTAAAGCCCTGTGCAACATTCAGCGGCATGAGAGCATATCCGGCGCAGGAAGCAGTTCCTTTCCATCATTTCACGTATTGGTGTGATGTATTTTCTGCTATGTTCCCGAGTATGCTGCCAAGCAATATGGTGTTGGATAGTGGCACTTTATATTACGTATCTTTCGTCCTGCTTCAGCCTTCCCTCACAAAAGGTGATGGTTGAGATTGTAAGTGGGTCCTGTTATGTGAACATTCTTTATATGTCTGTGTCTCAAATTACAGTCCGCAACATTTTCTGTAGACGTTAATTGTTCATATTTAGGATCTACCTAAAATTGCTAATCACAATGCACCCTGCAAAAAACAGCATTAAAGCTGAGGGCACTAATGTGATCTAAAAGTTAGAATATCATTTTTTAAAGGGAAATATGTCAGCTATAGTTTATTGGTACCTGGCAAGTGTCAATCAGTTTGCAACAAGTGATCAGATTGGACTTTGCCGGGTCCTTACCAACCCTACAAGGCACTGGTCGCCGCTGCACACTACGATGTTCCAGCCACCATTGAACGGTAGATGGGACTACGCGTATTCCCTTCTCCCATTCCATTGCAGTCAGGGTGGCCATTTTCTTTGTTTTCTTTTCTCAGGAAAAGGGAGAAAGGATTGTGTATCCCGTTCCATGGTGGCCATCTTTTATTTTAATTTTTAGTTTTTTCAATTGTGAAACGCCATTGCATTTCACAACTTATAAAATACATTATTAGTACCCACAAAGGCTTACTTTTTACAGAGAAATTTGCAAAAAAATGTCTTTGGTGCTGAAAGCTGGTTAAAGAAACAAACATCTGACCCTTCATAAGAGATTCATTGACTCAGTCACTTAAGGGCTATGTGTGCATCTGAGTCTCCCCTTGTCAAGAGTGAGGAACCCTACTGCCCACACTGGTCTTTTATGCCAAAGTTCCTCAGACAGAGTAAGTCTCTTCTCTCTGCTCCCAAGTAGTATCAGTGTGCACAGGCATGAATGTCACAACGCACATTTCCTAATCACATCGCTTTCTTTTCACTTCCTAAAAAGATCCAGGACTGAGACACCCCATAAATGTGTCGGCAAAATCTCACAAAATGCTACTCTTTATACCTTCTATTCAATCAACTGGCCATAGTTTATACAGAGGATGCAATACATTAGACGTCGTCAGATGGTGCTGGGAAATGAGCCACAAAGAAACACACACTGGACAGTTCTTTCTCATAGAGCAGAAAATAGAGTTTTCACTGCAGACGTCATTACTTCAGTAACTGAACTGACAAATAGTTTTCTCTATGAGAAAGAACTAACGGTCCAACAATGTATGTTTCGTTTCTACTCATTTCACTGTGCACCATCTGCTGAATAAGTTCTTGGGACTTGTAAAGCCAGTTCATTGTACCAGATCTACAAAATATGTCCACTTAGTCCAAAAAAGGGTTTAAAAACTTGCATTTTGTGTGATTTTAAAACTGGACTAACATCGCGACAAATGTTTCTTTGCACTGTGCTCATTCTGGAAGGCTCCAGTTGAATGAACAGACATGGGGCCCCATCAAAGATTTGGTGGTATTCCGGTGGTAAATTTGTCAGAATATCACCAAATGGAATTACTACTACCACCACTTGGTCCGGTGTAATTACTGACGGATTACAAGTGGTGATATGCTAGTGTTAGTCCCCATTTATGGAGTCTATAGGACTCCATAGGGATTTTGCAAAATTAACACGGTTGATAATTCTGCCAATTTTGACAATGTTTGGTGATAAGGTGGCAAAGTTACCTCCAGCAATTTACTGGAGGTTTTTCCTCTGCCTCACCAGCAAAGTCATAGTACGGCGGTGCAGTAATGCAGATTGCTGCCATTTCTTCCAGCACTGCCTGACTTGAACTGACGCTCATGATGTACTATCGTGGTGTGCACCTGCTGAAGCACACCGACTGAGCCATGGACACCACTGTGGCATGCAACATGCTACAGAAGAATATTCTTTTATCTGTATTTGCCAGATCTGTTGGATGATTTACCCCAGTCTAGGCTGATTTTCCCACAGCCTTATTAATCGATGATGATATTGCCACTCTTGACAGGACTCAAACAGGTCTCCATCGAGCTTTAAAGTACCTAAAGCCACTACGTGCAAAAGAATAACCTAAAGATGAATTTATCTAAAACAGAAATCCTTATTTCCAGTAAGGTGACACTTAAATATAACTTCAAATGCTTTATTGATGGCATCCGCTTGAGTTCCATTTGAAAATTGACATATCCCAGCTTTACCATTTTTAACAAGCCTAGGATGGGTGCAAACAGGTTTTTTTAAATTACATTAAAAAAAAAAGAAGCGTGGCCTGGCGCCGTACAGTGCTGCCGGAAGCTACAGTCCGTTTTTAATGTTGATGACTGTGATGTCATCAACATGAAAACGGATTGAGGGGAAAGCAGCACTACTGCACAGCACTGGGCCAGGCAGGAAAGGTATGTTGCATTTTTTGTAAATAAAAAGAAAAGGCACCATTAGCACCCGTGTAAGAATTTAAACCTGTGCTAAAGTGAGTGTGAGTGGGGAAGGGAAGGGGTGCTGGCAACCGAGGCTGCTCAGAACGCAGCCTTTTACCATAGAATACACACCACGTTCCAAGCATTCTGATTGACAGCGACCCCTCCCAGGATGCTGATGTCTAACACGAACCTTTTAAAGCGTAAACTCAGGATTCCTGAATGGAGTGGGAATCAAGATTGATTGAGCAAATGCAAGCTCTACTCTGAATATGGAAAAATCCATAGACCCCATACTACTTTACCCCAATAATTGGTCAAATTCCCTGGCCCCTAGTTTCACTGTATTTATATATGCGCTTCCACTTGAATCTTTTGGGAACTCTGTAAACATGAGGTCTAATTAGGGGTACTTCACCGGAGTGTACGTTTTGTCGACTCTGTTGAAATCCCTTATGTACTGAATCCAGGGCCATCTTAAGCACTTTTGGGGCCCGGGGCACAGACCTCTTTGGGGCACCCCTCCACCGAACCGATCACAACCCAAAGTTTGATATGCTGCCTCGCAGCAATCAAAATTAGCCGTAGTGAATGCCCCAACTATGTATAACACAGTGAACACAAACCATTACAGGATGAATTGATCAGAGGAGAATGTATTTGTCAACAGGTAGGCATTAGGTTTAGACCCTCAGCAGCTTGCCATAAAATATGCTAACTTGCTATTTAAGTTAATGAACAATTAAAACGGACTTCTTTAGCTCAGGCAGCTCCGTGGGGCCCCCCTCCAAGGTGAGGGCCGGGGGCAAGTCCCCCTTTTGCCTTCCCATAAAGACGTCGCTGACTGATTCCTTAAAACTTATTTTAAACCACTTTGGATCCACGGCCTACATAAGTAAAGATTCTTTTGGCAGATTTGTTCACAGTCCCTCTATTAGGTGAATTGATTTATAATAAATTATATATTTTGATGAATATGTTGTACATGAAGTTGTGTATTGTGAAACGTTTTAACAAAGCTTACAAAAAAACTGTTGCAAATAACCAAATCATTTTCCTATCAAAAGACCTTTGTACAACCCTAAAAAGGGTGCTGATGGCTACAGATAGTGTGGCAGTCAGGAGTTGGAAGCAACGCAGTGCGTTGGTGTTTGGCACAAAAGCTGAGGGGAAGATGAAGTGGTGAGAGTTACACTGAGGGGAAGAGCAGGGGAGATGATATAGAGGGGCTGAGGAGAGAAGAGGAGGAACAAATAGCCACAGAAAGGCAAGAGCATAGGGCGAGGAGGCGCTTGAGGGGCTCAGGAGAGGAGGTTGGGAAGGAAAAGAGGAGGAAAGAGGATACATTGTCATTGTAGGAGGAGAGCAGGAGTAGTTGAGAGAAGAGTTGGGAGAAGGAGGTCAGACAATAAATATAAGGTGAGGAGAGGAAGAGGAGTACAAAGCCTCAACAAGAGGAGAAAAGAAGTTGAAAGAAGAACTGAAGATGAAAAGAAAATGTGGAGGTGGTGCCGCAAGGGGGGGAAAGAGAGTCAGATTAGTTTATTGCAACATTCAAGGACAAAAAGAGGAGGGATGACCAGCAGGAGAAGCAATGGAAAGAGGAAGAGGAAGACAGAAGGAAAGAAAATATAGGCATGCAAAGAAGAGAGGCTTGGCCTTGGACTGACCAGCTGCAGAGACTTCTTAGATGGTGGTGGAGGCTGACCCTACATAGCCTCCTGGTCATCTCTCCTCTTTTTGTCCACCTCCACATTTTCTTTGCATCTTCACTTCTCCTTTCAACTTCTTTTCTCCTCTTGTTGAGGCTTTGTACTCCTCTTCCTCTCCTCACCTTATATTTATTGTCTGACCTCCTTCTCCCAACTCTTCTCTCAACCCTAACAGTCTCCTGAAACCCGAGAAGATGCATACCTCATCCACCTAGTTGCCCCAAGTGATCCCAGGCAGGGTCCTAAATAGTGAGACAACTTGCCTGCCCTGATGGTAAAAGGCTCAGGGGTTGGCGGACCAACATAATTAGGATGAGAAGCAGACAAACAACATGCTAACAAGAAAGAATTATGAAGCACTTAAAAGCCCAGACTGTGAGTGACCGTTTGATCAATGCCATGAGGGCAGAACATAAGGCTGAGAGTGAGGGACTGAAGACTATAATCTTGAAAGTAACGCTTGATTTGCATGTTTGCTCCCCCTTTCCCAGGCCCACCCTTTATCCATTAGCTTTCTGTTGGTATACTACAGAATCTTGAAACTTTAGATTTGGTGTTAAGTTGTTCTGTTGATGCATCAGCATGTGACAGTTTATAGAAGCTGGGAGTGGCCAATATCGCTGGGATAGAGGCACCTGTGGAGACCAGTAACACAGCAATAAGGAGAACTCTGGCACTTTATGATTTCACTCAACCTGACACTGCTGATTTAAACAATCCCAAGGGGGCAATCTTTCTTATGTTTTAGATAAATCCCCAATGTCTGTAGGAGATATTCCCCACCATTGTCTATTTCCAAATAAAATGTTCAAATCATCAGTCCTTGAGCCATGTGCTTTTTCAAATAGTGATGATATAATTGCAGGCCAATTGCATTGTCCTTTTTGTGAGTCACCCCATGCAAAACCGGGATCATATTATGAAAGATATGACAGATTTCTGTGAATAGTCTGGTTTGAAGGTCAATCAAAATATGTTACAGCTATTCCCAATTACAGAGTGGCAAATGCAGTAGGGGTCCCAGATTTCAGATGGAGAGGTGAGTAGATTAAACACCTAGTTGTGGTGACATGCAGGAACACAGATCAGTTTGTTCATCCAATTAATGGTGTTGCAGTTGCATCAATGGTATTAAGGGAAGGCTCAAGCTCCATTTGTCAAATATGGAGAGTGTGAAGAATCAAGGGATTCAGTCACTTCTCCACAGGGGGGTACCTTTCCTTGTGAGGCTAGGGAGGTGAGCCTGCTATGCGATACTCTTCCTATGGGTAGAGGCAAGCAGGATTCCACCACGAGAGACCCCCCCTCATGGGCATAAGGTCTACCGTTCCGATGAGGAACTCCTTTTCCAACCCAATCATGCCTATCTTGTTGGGAGAGAATAAGATACATCTTTTTACATCTGTTATGGAGGTGTTGAATATGAATATCTGCCTGCTACTGGTACGAAGAAACCCACAAGACTCATAAAGAATAGGACCAATACACTGGTAAAAGACTTCCATAAGACACTGGGGAAGCCCCAGAGCAGCATCATAAAAGTGGGAAGAGAGAATCCAAGATGGAGAGAGACCTGGGAGTTTTGAACCAGCTGTGTGAGGGAGCCTAGTAGACTCAGGAGAACACTGCCTCTCGAGCACAGGAGGGGCAGAACAGAATCAGTGCCCGAGCTGCACTGTCCAAGGCACAGACTCGAGTATGTCTCTTAGTCGAGAGTGGTCCCTCAAGAGAAGTGCAAGAGAGAATTGTTGGTCAAGACGGGGAGAGATAGGACCCCCTCTTGGAGTGATACCACTTATCGGAATACACACTGTAGCATGTCAGATGGAGAAAAAGCATGGAAAGTACAAAGTTATGGCTGAGACAGGAGGAAGAAAGAACCCCCTGGGAGCCGATTACGCTTACCGAAAAGCACATCGTAGCATGGCAGGAGAACAGAAAGCATGGAGAGAGAGAGAGAGCCGTCCTGACAGTCATGGACTTGCCCAGGGAAGACTCCAACCCTGTGACGCAGCCCCAGTAGATGTAAGGTGAAAGGGATTAGGGATATTTGGGCGATATGGGGAGACAGGCAATTCTAGATGTCAGAGTCATAAATCTGAGAGAGAGAGATAAGCAAATGTAATGAATGGGGACCTCATCCTCGTCCCAGTAAGAAAGAGAAAGTTAAGAAAGGGCATATCAGTGTTTGTAACAGTGAACACAGAGAGAGTAATGAAAAGTGATGCTGGCCTTATTCTGCTCATCCCAGTAAGAAAATGAGTAACCAAGAGTATGAGAGTGCATACTGGGGTCAGAATACTGGATCCAGTGGGAACATGACTGATCCAGAGAGTAAGGATCAACACTGAGCGTATACTACTACTCCTAGTAATAAAATGAATAGTCGAGAAATTGAGAATCATCACTGGGGTCAAAACACTCATCCCTGTGAGAAGGTCAATAATCAAGAGAGTGAACATCACCATTGGGTTCATCATGCTCGTCTCAGTGAGAAGGCTAATAATTGAAGAGAGTAAGAGCCAATACTGGGATTACCATTGTTGCCTACGTGCAAGAGTGAGTAACCAAGAGAGCGAGAGTCAACCAGAGAATGAGACACTTTTTTCTACATCTAAGACAGACCAAGTGAATCAGAGATAAAGTCATTTTGATAAAAGAGATCTTTCAACAGCAGGGGAAGGGGAAACTAGGGGCTAGGAAAATCCCCTACAAGAACTGTACGAACCTTTGCAGAAGATAGATAAGAACTATCTGAAGGATTCTTTACTAAAAAGAACTGAGCTGAGAAAACTGCACCAGGAGAAGGCAGTCATTCTTCTGGATTTCAGTTGCCTTTCCGATATTTATGCTGCACAAGCCATCCTAGGAGAAGAGAGTCAGTCTCCTGGCCTTTAGTTGTTTTGTTATTAGTGGTAAGGTCACCCTAGTTAGGTGTGTTAGGCAGGGAAATCCCTAGGCTAGGGGTAGTGGGGCATGTTTCTATTATTTCTATTAAAAGCTTGTTAAAAAAAAGGCTACAGTTATTCTGTCTCCTCCTTCTTATCCTCCTTCTGGTCTCGGGAGGATAGCTCAGGGGCAACGTGCTCACCTTGGAAGCAACACAACACGGAGCAACACAGGTTCTATCCCTGGGTCCACGCTTAGAAACCTCTGGGTATTAAGCGTGTTATAAATGATCTATCACATCATATCACAGGAGATTCTCTCTTATTAAAATGATTGCTCCTCCCAGATGTTTATATTTATCTAGGAAGCCCCTTATAAACGTGGCCAGGTGTTTTTCGGTGAGGCTGCGGGCCCTACCTGCATTGCTGATTTGTACTTGTGAACAGTCTAGGTTCAGATGGCAGACTTCAACACTGCCATATGATGGGGAGGCCCTGTATTCCTTGATCTATAAAGATGCTACCCGGTTGCTGATTGCCGGCACAAGTCATATTGGGTTGCGCAGCACCAGAGGTGTAATTGTTGTATCTTGAGCTGGCTGTCATGCTGTCAGCAGAATTTTGGAGGGTTTTCATGATGGAATACCAGAAGCCGGTTCATGATAGATACGGTGCTATGCTCATGTCAGTCTTGGGGGCATGTAATAAAAGAGGTGGTCTACCCCTTCCCTACTATAGCATTCTACCCTTGCCTCTGGTATCTGATCTTTCTAACACATTTGAGGGTTGCTTTCTGCAGACCGTGTCTGAGTTACGGATGCCTTTCTTTGGGACTTGTATCTGGCAGGAGTCAGTGGCAGCTGGTGACTTTTTTTAATTCAATGGGTGAAAGGTTTCCGCCGAATATGCGGCATAGGAAAGGGTCCTGAACCATGCAAGCGGAGTTTGGGGGGTCCTTAAACCAAGAATATTTTTAAAATATTGGGTTAAAAGCATTCATTTTCACCACACTTTCTGTGAAAAACTATGTAAAAAAAGCCAGTTTACAATAGGTGTTGTAGGGCAACACATGAAAAAGCCACCAACACTGCACAGGAGCGGTTTCCAGCTCATTTTTATGATGCCTTTGCACACAATAACTGCAGGCATAAAAAAATGGTTCATATGATAATGTCGCCGTAAAAACGTCGCCAGGCGCCTTTTTTTTCCCCCGACCCCTAAATTTCTTTCCCCAAATATTCTAGGAGGGATATAATTATATATGATTACCTCCAATCCTAGAATATTTTGGGAAAGTGCTTGATTATCTGGAGGGTGCATTTAAAGGGCAATGTCGCCACCTGGCGGCCATTTTCACAGCACCATTATCACTGGATACCTAAAAAAACATGTTCATGTTGTCTCTGCCTATACATGTCCATGGAGGCTACAGCAATATGTGCCTATATTACCATGTAAGAACATAGTCCCATTGCCTATACCAGTACCAAATGCAATTAAACAGTACAAACATATGTCCAGGCTGGAAGCAGCAGTTTGTGTTAGTAGAAACACTCACCATGCTGCCTTCACTCTTGATGCCCAGTAAAAAATGCCATGACACAGTAAAGAAACTTCTCCAGACTGTACTCAACAGAGGAGGAGCAGTTGTTGTGTGTTTGTCAAGAGTCTAGGGTGGTCTCCTTTAGCTACATGTTTAAGCCATTGCACATTAAGTATCTCCACAAACTTTGCAATGCACCTGATAGATCTACCCAGTCATGTGAAGTTAGTGCAGTCAATGTGGGTCACAGTCCGAGGTTGCTATGCCCTGTCATGCGGGTGCACTCCAACATTAGAAGTCTGGAATGAGGTGTTCAAAAAACCTAACAAAAGGATTGCGGGTCTGCTCCAGGTTTCTCCTCTGTTGGGGATGCAAGTACACACCAAAGACTTCCACAAGAGCAATAGAATGATGGAGGTTCTGATGCTTCCCTTGGCTAAATGCCACATTGCAAATTCCAAGTGTAGAGGTTTGGCCTCCAGATGCACAGGGACACTGCTTTCTGATGCAAACAGGGGAAGCTTATGGGGAGTTTACTGCACTGTTATGTAGATTCGAAACAGAGCACTACCTGCTTTATGGGCAGAGTGGCCTGTGTGCAGGGTGGGACTGGGGTAAAAATTGTCTCGGGAACCAATGAAAAAGCGGCCCACATTTCCAAATGGCAATTCATTCTTTTATGACAGACTGTTTGCATAGTACCCAAGGTGGAGTTTTTTGATTAAATGTGATGCTAATTGGTCAGTTTAAAGAATATGTATTCAGCAACACTGGTCAAAACGACTAGCCGCATAGTGAAGTAGCTAATCAAATTGGCCCACGTTGGGCAAAAAAGTGTCCCACTTTGGCCCAAAAAACTGGCCCCCACTAGCATTTTGCATGTTTGCTTCAGGCATTGCCCTATAGGCCAGTCCGAGCCTGCCTGTGTGGTGCTGGAGGCTCATTGCTTCTTCTGATGAAAGTCCACTTTTCTGAGTGGATGTACTGTGAGTAGCTCTGCAATGAATGAATGAGATGTGTCTGCTCTTTCTCTTTCCCTGTGCCCGCCTCAGATGGTGTAAATGGCTGCTTTTTTTTATTTCATGACCTTTGTGTTTGAATTCTGTCATTGCACGCATCCACTGATTAATTCAATTGTTTTCTTACGGAAAACAATTACATTTAAAAAAGTTGAAAAACAAAGCGAAAATGGGCAATGAAGAATGTCCTGTGAAACAAACCATGTCAACAGAGTTATGGCTCTAGCGGCCATTTCTCCTTAAACTCAACTGAGCCTATAAAAAGCAGGGAGGAGGGTAATGGGGGCATTTTCCAACAGCTAATTGTCATTAAAATGTTGGTGAGGCCACGAGGAGGGTAAAGGTGTGAGCCAAGTGCCTTTATACATGCTAATAAAAGAAAAATGCAGAGCACAAACTGATTGAACCCATTCGATTAGTTGTCTGATTTAGGAAATACTTGTCCGCATTTCGCATGAGGTACCTTACTGTTTGTGCCGCAATAGCCCCCAACGTATGTCTACGATCAAATGTATATCATAGTAATGATCACCGGTCATGTTGAAAGGAGGAGTATATTTTTGCCTGCTGTTCACCGGAATGCCTTGTTTCTGAACTCCAGCATGTCCATGACAAGAATAATGAATAATGCAGAGGACACTTATTAGTGGCTGTTCCCTATAACTGCTGTGTGAATGGCAGTCATTAGGAAAGGAACTCTGGTCTAACTAGGCAAGGGCATATTTACACTAAGGCTCATTAGTATTGACGTGTAAAGGCGCTAATGTCCAAACATGTTAAAAGCAGATGATGATAGGGGACATGCACTTTGCATAATTAATGTACTATGCATACCTGGAAATGGCTTATCACTATTCACAGCTCTGGCACAATCAGGCTGTGAGAGATGGATAAAACATACTAATTTGAACATTTGGCAACATAGTATTTGGAAACTTGATAAGCTTAAAATGAGTCCCAGGGTTGAGTTCACCAATCCGTGGCACAGCATGTGAAGTTATGGGCCAGGCACTTAGTAGCCCAACTAGCACAACTCGCTCTCCTTTTCATTCCCATTTCTGGCTGATTTCGGTAGAAAATACAAAACACTATTATCTGAATTATCTCAGAATGTTGACCTACTTATGGTGAATCCAACTAAAGTTAAGAAGATACTGATGGATCACGATTGGATTACCAGCACTGAAATGCTGCCATTCTTATCCATTAATGACCCACTTAGCCCATAAACACAAAAACCGGCGGCTGCTCTCGCATATCTTCACTTTGTTTCCGTCTGGAATCCATAGGTCTCTACTAACGAGATTCCACTGGAATTTACTTCCAACAAGGGAAACTCAGTTTAGGAGAATGCTATTAACAGTGGCTGTAGAGTCTGTAATGCACCGGTGAAACTATTAAACACTTGCTTCTATATTGCAAAGGCCTAACTGATCATAGGAGGAAATGTATGGGAAGATTTCAGGTGTCTAACTCCATGCTGAATAATGAAACCCTGTGGTGGAGAGCCTTAAATCCCCAGAATACTTGGGAGGCCTTGTGATATCAGCATTCATTAAGAGTATGAATTTGAATTACTTTATTTATTCCTCTTAATGTTTTATTTATATTGTTGGATGAAAACATTCACATTCTTTTATCAGTATTTTGTATTAATGTGTAATGTCTTACTTTTTTATTGTCTGATGAAACTTCTTTTATTTGATCTATTTTTTAAAAGTTTTTTTCAAACCATATACAATAATAAAAAATAAAAAATGAGTCAAAGGCAAAATAACATTTTAAATAGTACTGTTCCGGTGAAAAGTTGATCCTGCTAATATAGTGTTGGGCAAATGAACATCGCGTTTCCTCGCTTTGAAAACTGCAATGAAATCCATAAACCTTGTTTTAGGCATCAGTTCCTACTCTGTGCACCCCAAGGTTCCAACTGAGGCCCCAGCAGAGTTGATGGTCACCTCTCTGAGATGGTCTGGGCCATGGGAAGGGCAAGGGAGGCAGGGCATACCCAACAAAAAGAGGCCTCAGTCAGAAGACGAAAAAGCACACCCTTAAAATTTCTGGAAAACGATGGGAGCAGCAGAGAAGCTGTAAACTGATTTGGGAAACCATGCCAGACACTTCATTTAAGACATCTGTTCACCACCAGTTAGTTCCTCCGCATCATTCCTGTTCCTTCATCCCTCGTGGGCACAGGGATCCCAAATAGAGTTCCACTGCTGCGCCATGTGCCATGGGGGTATAGCCATGCAAAGGGAACCCCTTTTCAGGTTCCCTGAGGTCTGGCAAGAGGGTGGGAGGAGAGCTATTGCCTGGCCAGCACTAACAGGTGTGGGAGCTTTGCCACAGCCTCTGAATGCAGCAGAACCATCATTTGGTCCTGCCTCCAGTTTTTCAACACTTAATCATGGAGCAACATGTTCACGTCCTAGTACCACCAACTAACTATTTTTGAATCCTCCCTGACAACTTTCCCAGTTCCATGTGTGACACCTCACACCAGCCCTAGTTGTTGTGTCCAATTGCATGCTGGAACGTGTAGTTTTGTTTTTGTCATTGCAAGGGGGGCCTACAAGTCCCAGAATGCAGTGTGAAAAAACAGGATTGGCTCATATGAAACTTGGAAACTTGGCAGCTATGGTGACTATCCTGTGCTAGGAATACCTTCCACAGCTAGCCCATTAAATCTGCTCACTAATGCAGAATGCTTAGCTTTAGCTTTTCAAATCATGTATCTGTCTACTATGCTTGACCAATACTTCCCTTCTGCCTTTATCTTGAAAGACCTGATCAATGTAGAGAAACAGATATGCTCTTGTACAACACGTCCTCTACCGGACTCCTCTAGAAAGGTCCATGTGTGTTGCCTATTCGATGGCAATGTCACAGAGGGCTGGGCTTAGTCATTCATCAGACATCCAAATTAATGCCAGTAGATGAAAGTAAAGCCAACAAACTCTACTTAACTTTGAGCTTGATAAGAATGGCATACACAGGGGTAGGCGGGGGGTCACGCAGAGTGATGGGCACAGAAAAGGTCACTTATTGGTTATTGGGATTGTGGTGTGGGACAGGGTAGGAGGTTACGAGGAGGGGTGGCCCTGCCAACAGAGACAATACAAGGAAATGAAATAAAGTGGCACCATGTGGTGCTGACCAGGAGGTCAAGGTGAAGGGAACGAGGGTAAGCAGGTGAGGAGGAAAGTGTGCAAGGAAGGGGAGAAATGTGCTGGTGGATTGATGGAAATGGAATGGTTGCATAAGGGAAGGGGGACTCAGGACAGGGGATGGGGGCATGCAGTGTGAAAAAAACAGGACTGGCTCGTCTTGAACTTGGAAACCTGAAAGCTATGATGACCAAACCGTGCTAGGAATACCTTCCACAGCTAGCCCATTAAATCTACCCCCTAATGCAGAATGCTTAGCTTTTCAGATCATGTATCCGTCTACTGTGCTTGACCAACGCTTCCCTTCTGCCTTTATCTTGAAAGACCTGATAAATGCAGAGAAATAGATATGTTCTTGTACAAAACGTCCCCCATCTGACTCCTCTAGAATGGTACAAATGTGTTGCCTATTCGATGGCCATGTCACAGAGGGATGGGCTGAGTAATTCATCAGACATCCAAATGAATGTCAGTAGTTCTGCTTAACTTTGAGCTTGATTAGAATGGCATACACAGGGTGGTGGGAGGGAGGAGAGAGATCACGCAGAGTAAGTGATGGGCACAGAACAGATCACATATTGGTGATTGGGATTGTGGTGTGGGACAGAGTATGAGATTTTGAGAGGGGGGCTGCCAATAGAGACAATATGAGGAAATGGAGCAAAGTGTCACCACATGCTGCTGACCAGGAGGTCAAGGTGAAGGGAATGAGGGTAAGCAGGTGAGGAGGTAAGTGTGCAGGGAAGGGGAGAAAGGTGCTGGTGGAGTAATGGAAAGGGAATGGGATCAGGTTGCATAAGGGAAGAGGGACTCAGAACAGGGGCTGGGAGCACGCAGCAAATGTCTTGCTGTGATACGATTTAGAGACCATCTCAACATTCTAACTTTGTATAAAAGGTAATAGCCAACACTATCAGATACACATGCTTTAACAGAATCTGGACACATTTATCAACCCGTCATTGGCATAGAGGCATCGTCAAACATAGTTGTCAGTATAGTTTTAGAATATTATTTTGCTATTTTCAAGACTTATTAACATAAAAAGAGAGGTTTTAGTTTGATTACCATGAGTCCCTCGTCGTGACCATTAGAGAATTTTTATATAAATAAGAGCTTACCAACAGATTTCTATTTTCTTCTGTAAAGAAGAGTAAACTGTTCTGCAGGTAAGCAGGTAATGGATCTCATAGACTTCTCACTATGAAAAGAAACCTCAATAATCATAATATGAATGTGTGTCAAGCCTCAGTGCATCGGTGTCCCTTTCACCCTTTTAGTCTGCAGACAATGTTGGCCTTTCCCTGTAGCCTTCCTAATTTATCTGATAAGAAACATAATGCAAAATGAAATGTGTCCTCTTTGTGGAAAAACTCGAATGTTGAAAAAACCTTTGACTGTAAATGGAATCCACCTGCAATTTCAAAGACCAAAGGACCAGGAACCAACTAGTGAGGAGTCTGGAAGCGACCGCAGAGAACATTAAGGTTGTAATGCATCTCCTTCCTGGCTACTTGTGTTCTCCCTTCCTGTCTTGTTACACAAGAGTGCATTCATACATCATCAACAATAATGCCCTGCTAAAGCAGGTATGATCACCAAACAACACCAGGTCAGCTGAGAAATGAAGGTGGACAAGTCACATGTCCTCTTACCATTAATATAGCAAAGTACAAACTGTCCACCTTATCTGAGCCTAGTAGAATCCCACCAATGTCAACTGGCACCATAATCAATTTAATTTAATTTATTGATAATATACTGATAGCCGACGGCTTTGTATATACAACACAAAATTGCATACATACATAAAACACTTTCCCATCATCATGATATCCAGCATTAAAGGTTACGAGGTTAACAATTAGTTAATACATATCTAACATCATACAAAAATACAAACTATCATCTCTAATCATTAAAAACAACCAGTGAACTTGCATTCAAAACTATAAAATTAGTGATAAAATACATACACATCTTAACCCAGCATTTCCTACACACTTTGCGATAGACTTTTAAAAATCATCGTTATTTTCAAATAAAATGTAACCATAAAATAGATAAAATGTATATCATTGCCTTTCATAAGGTGCAACCATATCTGCAACACATCCGCATATCCGCAACACATCTCTACCATCGCCCTTATTATCAAAGGATTTAAGAAAAGAGCCACGGATCATGGTCAATCAATAGAACAGCACAAAACCCTGTGCCGCCATGGTGTTTCCAACACCCTTTATGATATGATATAGGATATGATATGGCATTCATAACGCGCCTATACACAAGTGTTTTATGCCAAGCTGGTCCTGATGCCCATGAGCCTCAAGCAGATCCTGATGTCCAATGCCACCACAATGACACCGCCACCCAATGACCTCAACACCACAGGTTGTTATGGAGGGCATAGTGCCCTACACCAGCACGCTGTTCAAATGCACAGGCATGACAATAGGTAGATGAAGCGGCTGGTACACTTGCATTGGGTAATTGGATAGTAAATCTGTGATTCATAAAGCGTTTTCCAATAGGATTGTGCCTTTGAAAAAGGCTTTTGTAAATCAGGCCCATTGAGTTTTTAGGAACAGCTCGATCTCTCTGTGTTTCAATGCATATTGTCCTTGGATGATTGTCCTGCCTGTGATGTAAGAGTTTTTTTTTAAATTAAATCTCATCCTGCAAAGATGCACACTCATACAGGATTTGGATTCCTTGCTACCTCCAAAGAGCAAAATGAAGGTTTGACAGAAGAACAAACCCACGCTGTATAGTCCTTCCAGGCACCATGGACCCCAGTCCTTTCACAATAGTCAATATGGCTAAGGTTCTGTTAGACTTACAACAGTAGGAGGTTAAACTCTCCGGTGCTACAGCTGCTGTGTGAGCTGAAACAGTAGTGCTTTGTTACAAAGTAAGACTCCTATAGCCACATGTCAGTCCTTTGTCTCCATTGGACAATAAGAACTAATTTTCTATCTGGCTTTAGCTCACGACACAGCACTGAAACTGCCCTCCTTGACCTCAAATCCATCTTGACCACATCAGTGACAACTGTGAGCTTGCTATCCTTCTACTGTTAGTCTTCTCCACAGCTTTCGACCTAGTCGATCATGATATCCTCCATAAACACCTCACCATCACTTTCCTCCTCGCCCCAGAAACCACACTCTGGATCCAATCCTTTCTTCCCGGCCAAACTACCAGGGTCTTTGAGGCTCCCGAGTCAGCTTACCCCATATGTGTGTCATACTGTGTCCCACAGGGCTCATGCCTCTCCCCTACCCTCTACAACATGTACATCAAACCACTCTTTGACCATCTCAGCATTCTCAACATCCCTTATACCAACTTTGCTGATGACACACAGGTCCTCCTCGAACTCTCCGGCAATCACGACAATCAATTATGTCTTCAGCATCATACAAGCCTGGATGGCCACCCACCATCTCTGCCTGAATGATGGAAAAACAGAACTCCTTATCGTAGGATCCCCACATTGCCCCAAGCTTCTCAGCCCTGCCTTCTCCTCCTTCTGCATAGACGGAAACACCATCCCAGTCTCCAATCATGTAAAAATGCTAGGCGTTTACTTGGACGCAGAATTGAACATGCAAAAACACGTCAAAGCTATCGCCTCCTCTACAGCCTATTTTACCAAACTCATAAACATGTCCAGGAAATTCCTCATCTCTGATAACTGTCTCACCCTAGCCAGAGCCATCATAGGCAGCAAATTAGACTATTGAAATACCATTTTAGCTAGGACTTCCACTGAAACTCTTAACAAACTCCAACTGCTGCAAAACAATGCCCTCGGAACAGTCTGGGGCTTGAAGTCCTCCAACCACATCTCCCACATCAAACAGGAGGCTCACTGGCTTCCCATCAAAGCCTCAGTTGAGTTCAAACTCCTACCCATCACCCAATGCTGCCTACATAACACTGCCCCCATCTCACAAACAGTATTACCAAGAAATACAACATGCACAATCTCCGCTCCTCCACCACTTCTGCCTTGAGCATGCCCAGATTTACCAGACAAAGAGCTGGGGGCTCCTGCTTCACCGCCATCGCTCCCACACTCTGGATGCCCTGCCTCTGCACATCCAAGACGAACCTGCCTACGTTCTCTTCTGCAAGAAAGCAAAAACCTTACTATTCAACACATATCTGTAATGTACTGCCCTACCTACTATGTATCTGACTCTTGACCTCTGACACAATGTAACCACCATATTGCTATGATACCTGTAACTTGAATGTTCTCCTAACCATGTACTTTAGTGCAGTGATACCTCCGGGTCTTTGCGCTACCAACAAATACAATAAATAAATACATAAAATATACTCTGTGCATCTGCCTTCACCATTGATGGCAGATTTGTGCTATCAACTCTACAGCTTCTGAAGCTATCTCCACTGTTTATGTAGCAAGTCATCATGCATTTGCCTCCTGAAGTTCCAAAAGCCCCATCTAGGCATTACTATGGAGATGCTCCCAACCTTCCACCTTATTTAACATAATGGCAATGTAATTGTTTTTGCTGGGCTTTAACTTTCTGAAGACACAAGGAAGGGTGTCATTCTCTCTGTCTTAACTCACAAGAGATGTTGCCTAGAGGGTGTTTACTTCTGCCCGATAAAAATAAATCACTTATTGTATCATTTGAAACCTTCAAAATTGAATATGCTAGATTTACTGATGAACTATCAATTAATTTCTCCGGGAAAAGGAATGATTTTTACTGAGACTACATGGACAAAAGATAAAAAGAGCCGCCTTTATTTACAAAGGGCTTCAAGAACATCTCCAAGATATTTTGCCTCAAATTCAACTCTAACCTACCCCCAGTACTAAATTAATAAATCGTGTGCTTTGTCTGATCACTGTTTTGTAGAACGAGGGGGCACCATTTGGCGTTACATGATTTTGAAGACAATTGGCTCCATTTGAAAGCTGATGTTACAAGGTTTGTATTCATGGAGGAATGGTGCAAGCCCTGAGACAAGTTGACAAAGACGGAATGACCATAGCTATATCTTCGACAATGAGAAGCAAAATGGCTCAACAAAATAATGGCTCCTATTTTGGCCAAATGTGGAGTCCATGTGATTGAAACAGCTGAACATCTACTATGCCAATGTGAGAGCCTTTCCACTCTAAGAATGAAATATGTCAAAGCTTATGATAACACATACGACACTTCAAACTTGAATGAAATGTGGGAAAATCTTTTAAAGGGTAATATTACCTTAATATTTCATATGATGTCTTTTTATGTCGTTTGTTTGAATGTTCTTAGAAATCGATCTGATGGGATTTTATATTGACTTTTATACTGAATTTGAAGTAGTTTGTATGAATGGTTTTAGGAACCTATTTACTAGAATTTTATATTGACTTTTAGATTTATTATCTTGTATTGTTTTTTACTTGAGTTTTATGAAAGTAAGAAGTGAATCTTTTAATTTACTTGAGTATTATAGTATACGATTGCGATGATTATATGTGTTGTCATTTTAGCCTGGAAGATATCTTCTGATGTTCCCTGATGTTCTCACATATATGTAAAGTCTTGGTTGACTATATGCATATTAATTAAGAAAAAATAAAAATATAAAAATAGTAGACTTTCATATGCCCAACATTTATGCTTCATGCACGTCAAATACCGGTGGCTCATTCACCATTGGCCGCAGCATTGGCAACAAAGAACAGAAGAGGATTTTCTAATTGAGTGACATAGAATCATTTACACACCACACTTCCTCATTTCCTTCATTTCCAGCAACTGCAAAAGTTGCCTCATATTCAAAGACAACCAGAAATGGTGGATGCTGCACATGGCAAATCCCTCACTTCGAACCCCACGCCTTTTAATTCCACCACATTTTCTGGAATGTGGTAGAGGTCCTATTGTAAATATTCACTTTGATCTCATAGATACACCACAGTTCACTGGTTGACACTTCATAACCCAATGCTAGCGTGAGCACAGCAAATGGCATATATTTGCATCCCTTTCTTTAAAGATCACTGCATTATGAATGAGAAGGGTGAGAGTGTGTAACTTATTTTGTCCATGGCTTTGAAAGAACAGATCCTAGCATGAGGGAACAAAAAGGTGTTAGATTGACATGCATCTATAAAGAGGTGGAGAATAGAGCTACCATGTTAACGTGGCGCCTCTGGCCCAACACAGATCATTTGATTGTCAAGTTGACTTACTGCTTAGAACTAGAAAAGTGCTCCTGTACACCAATATCACCCACTGACTGAGCCATGTAATACGTAACTAGAGGAATATGCCAAGAAAGCATCGGCAAATCAACGTGTTCACCATTTAATAACTCACGTGGCATCCTCAGTATTCCTACTAGCCGGAGTTAATGCCATTTACAGAAATATAAAAACAGGCTGGGCATGGTGCACACGCCTGGGACAAATAGCATACATGCCAACCCTCCCGATTTAGGCGGTAGACTCCCGATTTTTTCATTAAAAACAGTGCTATTTTTTACTGTCTCCCGCCTAAAATAACAATATCCCCAATGCATTCCTATGGAGAAAATGCATTCTCCCGATTTCGGTGCTGAAATCTCCCTCTTCGGGGCTTCGGAATGTTGGCATGTCTGAAATAGGGAAGCCCTGTTTCACAACTTTATGCTTCACCTTGTCAAAAGTAGCATAGGCACAGGTTTAGTTTCCTGCGTGCCCAATACTTATGGCTGACTGCACACCACCACCTTTTAACAGTTTGTTCTAGTGCAAGACCTGATTTGATTTCATTTGGTTTGGATTTGTAAGGCGCCGAAGCCCACAGGCATGTACAGCCAATGTTGGCGCCCAGCTGGACAGTTCTGCCTATTTGAGGCCCTTAGCAGTGAATTAATTCAGCTGGTGAACAGGTCCGTGCAAAATAAAGAAGCACAGATTTATAGCCCGACCTGGATCAAAGTGACACTGGGGTAGCTTAACTATAGCTACTTGTGCCAGACAGCTCTGTGTCCCCTTATTTAGCACCTGTGTGCCCTTATTTAGCATCAGTGGTACTAGACTGTTGCAGACACATATTGCCAGACTGCACAATGCTACTTATTACCTGCCTATGGTACTGCAACCTGCGGGCACCCAATGTCTGCGCCCAACTGCACAATGCTGCATATTAAAGCATGTCATAGTGCTTTCCTGTACAACAATAAGTGCTGTTGCCTGTCTCCACGGTACTGCACAATGACATGGTACATACTATAGCCTAAAATGGTGGCATACCCACTCACATCAGACTGACCCCCTTTCGCCAAATATTGGTCTGTGTTAAGCCATGATTCATGGAGCAGGCTGTTCCTATTACCAGATAATGACACAACATATGCATCGAGCACCTAGATGGAAAAGATAGCAGTGCACTAGGCATGTTAGACTGAAGGAGCTTTTACAGGAAACATTGCACAACTCTAGCCCCGAATTAGACAGTAGCCCTAGCTTCAGCAAAATGGTTCATCCTATAACAGAGCTCCACCATTTTGCACTCTCGGGCTGTTTTGCTCCGGGAGAATGCATGCTTCTCCCTCTTTAACCTAATCAGATGTTCTAGATTGGGGTGGAGGAAGAAGAATGTGTCCTCCTTTTGGTGGTCAGACAAACATGCATTTCTCAGTCTTTAGCATGGCACCATAGAGCAGCCCATTCGCTTTACAAAACAATCAGTGGAATATAGATGAAGCACATAGTTGAAAACAAATATCACTGCACTAATAAGGGTAGACAATATGAGCTTGTGCGGGCGACATTCAACATCACGCCCCCAATTTACATAGTAGCGCCACTAATACAAAATGGCCACTCCTATAACAGTCTCTTCACCATGATGCACGCGAACATGAATCACAGAGCAGTTGATTGGTAACTGGCAGGGAAATAAAGCTCTCTATCCAGACCTAAAAAAAAAAAGAACGAAGCACAAAAGCTTTCATTCTGGGACAGTGCCTTTATTACTTTAATCTTGAGTTAAATCCTGAGCAAGGACAAGATAGCTGCAACACGTGATTAGTCACTACAAACAGCAATTGAAAAACACATTCTATGGGAAAGTAACAAAAACAGTCCCAAAATGGGCATCACTGGAGTACAGCAATTGAAATTACAATAAACAGAGAAAAGCCCAGTTAAGGACAGGGCAGAATGGCACAAAGGAATGTTCGTTGCACAGGAGGGAAATCTTTGACCTCTCTCTGCATTATTCCCAATTCGTGACAGCAGCCAAACCTGGCACTGCCTGCCCAGTGAGGTGTGCTGCATTATTGTTTTCCAGAAGAAGCAACATAGAAAAAGCCCACCAATGTGGCCTTCCATAAAAGAGGCAGAGAAATGTTTCTGTCTATGAGAGATCCCTTCCTCCAATTAGTTTCCAGCAGAGTCCTTCCTTTGTTTCAGTTGCCCAATCGGCAGGCCTGGAAGTGATGTTGCTTCGTAGTATAAGCACTTCCACTAGACTCCAGTGACAGGCCAATACTTTCTTCACCAAGTGTGCACAGAAGTCAACTTGAGCACAAGATAACTTGCACTTAATTTACAGCACCATTCTGCTGAATAAAAGGGTGCTGGGAGGAACATAAAACGACATGACAGCCACACTTTTACCACCAACGAGGGGCATGTGTTCGATGCAAATCCTGTGAAACAATGCTGAAAACTTTGCTTCTCTAAAGTAAGCCACACTACGCACTGAAATTTTCAGAGCAAAATTTCAGGAGGTGAAATTCAATGTGCATTGTGAAAAAAACAGTCATTTTACCCCGTGAATTCCTCAGGATTCAGAATAAGGGCTTCTGGGGGGGTGTGAGGGTGGGTAGAATTGTGTTAGGACCTAATGAAGCCTGGACAGATGGGAATGTATATGTTTTGAGGTTTGGTCAGGCTGTCTAGATGGGACAGGGCATGAGCAAGGATGCAGATTATTAAAGTGAGAAACAAAAGTGCGTGAGTAGAATGAGTGGAGGGAAGCAGAGAGTGACTACTGGAGCCAAGTATGTCAGGGAGATTGATGGAGTAGAGGAGGACAATGTCAGCAGCTGGGAGTATAGCAAGAGGACAGTTAGGGTTCAGTTTCCTTGAATGCATACATGGAGAATTGATGGTGGATTGAAGCGATATGGTCCCTGCAGGCGGAGGTTGGGATTACATGGAGAGCAACAGTCAAATAGTGAGTGGGAGTGTGAGTCCAAGCTGGAGGCATTACTGGGTTCTGAGTTGGGAGCGGGGGAGGGAAGGAGCTAAACTGCTAAAGGGGTGCTGCACGTGGGCAAGGTGGTGTCCTTTTATCAGGGGTTCACTAATGCTCTGGCTTGTGTTCTGATGTTATTTCTTTTTCTCATAAGCTTGTCTGTCATTCCTTTTATAAAAATTGTATTGATTGTCATTTCAGATATGATTTAGGCAATTTAGTTTTAAGCTTCTTTCGTTATCTTCCCGCATAATGTGATCATTGTGTGTTTTCTGACCTCAGTAGATGTAAATATTTCAACTGGTATATCATATAAGCCACTACTATTGCAGGGGATGCTCTGCCAGTGTGATAAACATAAATACAAAGTATGCCTGCCCCCGTAGTACTCCATCTGTAACTGTAAGAAATGCTAGAAACTATCTGAAAATATAAACTGCCTTGATGAATTGAATTAACCCTCCTTAGGTAAAACTGGAAAGAGTCAGACAGCTGATGTGTCAGCCTATTTCCAAATTCACATTTGTACAGGTATTTACACAGCTATGGGGGCATTTTGTGTTGTATAACTGCTTGAAGCCTTCACCAGAGCTTTTTCTTATTGCACTTTTACAAGATAGTTTGCAATTTAAACCTTCTTTCACACAAGATCAAAACTATATCCAAGAACCTTTGTAGTAATCATTAATCCCTTTCTACTCATTCCTGCTTTGCACAGAAAATGTGGTCCAAGCTGGAATAATTTCCCTGAGTCTCTCAAGCAGATTTTCATTTTCTTTTACAGCCTAAGAAGACAAGCATGCAGACAAATATCCAGGGGACCCACCCCCAAGCTACTGATGTCCAGTTATTTCCAACAGCTCTTCTGATTTTGGTTATATTATATCTGCACCTTCTGAAGGGTGCTGAACCAATCAGGTGTCTGGAACAATGGCTGAGAATACACATTATCCGCCCGCTGTTTCCAGCCACCCAAAGCCCTTCGCTGGTTGGTGCCCTCTTTTTATTTCTCAAATGTGCTCCGGTTCCGGTGCTCCTCCCGCTCCCGATCTCTGCTATAGAAATGGAAAAGGGACTGAGTCCCTTTCCCTATGGCGGCATCCATCTTGATTTTTAAAATTTTCCTTGGGAGACTAGCGTGGCCTGCGCACCCAATAACCCAAGAAAAAAAAGAAACTATTTGCACCCCGAATAAACCTTGGGCTGCAAATGGCTTTCACCATCACTGTGGGGGGTGGACATGGGCTTTAACGCCCCCCAGCGCTCACCTCAGCTCTGGCTTGTGAGCCGTTAAAGGCCATATCTGCTCCCCAAAGTGGGGGTGAAACCCATATTAAGGGCTCTTTCATGCAGATCTATCCCTTGCCTTTTTTCAGCCTGTTTTATACAGTGATGGTCATGTTTTTCTTTTGGGAGCTTCACTCGGTGGCAGGGATAATTGGACATGTGATGTGACATCACTGAGTGTTCATTGGATGGCCTGCAGACTATGGTCTATGGTAACTGATTCCTCACTTCAGGGGGGAATCTGATGTACAAGGTGTGAGGGTGTCAGGCCCAACCTCGTGCTGGGTACACAAAGGTCGGGATGGTGGCAATGCACACAATCAATTTCGCCCACGCATGAAGTGAACAAAAGACACGTCAGGCTGCTTGTTGTGTTGGAAATGGAATCCCTGTTTCCGGGCATCCCCCTCTTTATTTCCTTTCCCTTCCCTTGTCACGTGAGGCGGGCTCCCCTTCGCTCATGTGACTCGGGACCAGTGTAAACACCAGACAGGGGATCCAGAGAGAGAGGCAGCAGTAAGAGCAATGCAATGTACAGATTTAAAAAGTTCAAATGTGCACCTGTCTCGTGTGAAGGGAGGCGTTGGAGACTGGTGGCAGGAAAAAGTAAACAGTTGCTTCGTAAAATGTAATTAATATCGCCCAGGAATGCAGGGGTTTCTTTGAAAAACGTTTGGGCTCCCTCCCCTCTTAATAGAATACACACTCTGACTGAATAGCATGGTTTTCAGCTGCATTCAAGAGGTAGAGTATTTGGGATTTAGCTCATTTATAGCCCATTCTGAATATTTCTGCCAGGAGTGAGCTGACATTGAACACTGAACAGGCTGCCTGGAGAAGTTGTTTTAAAGTAAAATAGAGCAGAGGTTGAAAAGATCTTTAGATGCCCGCAGGTAAACATTCGTAGATTCAGCTTCTTGTCAGATGGTATGAGTTAAGACTGACCCCTAAAGCAAATGTTCATATTTTATCTATATTTTCAAATGGGGTGGGTTATAATTGCCCCCAAAGCATCCCCTCATATTTTTGTTGTAGCTTCCAAGATCTCCATCTAAGTTCATATTTATTTGACCAGGGTAGGAGTCTAGCAGCTCCCTATTCTTTCCTGAATCTTTTCTATGTATTTATCTGTCGCATTATGACAAGAATGGGATGTAGAATAATTAGGGGTTCTCTTCCCTCTTATTCCTGTTATCTAATGTTGAACACAAGATGGCACACAGGTGTCCCAGTGTCTAGTTCATCATTAGTTGAGTAGCATGTGTGAATCACAGTTGTCATTGTGTGTCCTTGTGTCCTGCCTCTAGGCACTTTACAGGTGCTCTCATATGGTGTGTGACATGGTTCTGGTGGTGTACCATAGTAGGTGAAGTTGTGTGAAATGCGAGTTGAAGCATTTCTATCAGTAACCATATTGTGTTCATTAGTGCCGTTAAGTGCCTCAAAAGTGTGGGTAGTGCTTTTACTGGTACGTTCAGGGGTTTATGCCTGCCAGTATTTACCGACTGAATAGCTTGCAGTGGAGTAACGTTGCTGAACATGTTGGGGGGGGACATGACATCTGAAGAAAAGGTGCCCCAGCCAAATGAATGGGGACAAAATGGTGTACCAAGAAAGTTGGGGGGGGGCAAACACCCCAGTCACCCCTAAAATTACGCCCATGATAGCTTGGAGTACACTATAGATGCTATATTTAAAAAAGCTGCTTATTTTGTGACTGCAATCTGTTTTTATGGTTGTGCAATAGTGCATGACCTAATAGCAGGGGTCCTCAATCTTTGGCTCTGAGGATGTTCTGGACTAGAACTCGTATCAGCCCTAGCCAGCAGAGTTGATGTTGAGGGAACATGGCAGTTGTACTCAAAGACGTCAGGAGACCTGCAGGTTGCAGCATCCTTCCCTATAGCCTCCATTTCAATTTAATTAAGGTACCACTGACATACAAATGAAGTAGTCCGTCATCTCGGTTGTGAAGTTTCTATTAATGGTTGTAGTTCACCCTCGTGCTGTGTTAGTGTTGGTGGTTGGCCAAATGCTTCCGGGGTCACCCTTAGGGGTTCCTACCATCTTCTCATGTTCATTGTGGGCGGAGGCACATGTCATAAGCTATTATTACATCTAGAAATTACTACCATGTGTCCCAACGTCCTATTTATCACTCAAGTGATTTATAATGAGCTTGTGGGTAGGACACCAGCCAGTTAACACCAGTAGCCGCCCTCATTTTGTTAGGGAGCTAAGTATGTTTGTAAATTGCACAATGGATACATTTGCCAACTCATTAAAAAGAGGAACTGTTTTCAAGAACTTTGTAAAACTTGGCAGAAGATAAATCCATTTGACGTGTATGTCCCAATCATATTGCAGCCAGTTTGCCTCATACAAGCAACCACTCCCGAAAACACATTATAAAGTGAACTCAATGCAATCTAGATGCATTCAATAGCCCCATACTGGCTCTAGGTGTCTTTAGGTCTAGATGTGGAAGTTATGCTGAAATAGTAAGTTTCCTCTCTATCATTAGTGTAAACCAATTCCCTCAACCATTCAATGTGTGTAGGGGCAGTATTGGACCTCCAATTTCGCAATATACATTTCTTAGCAACTACGCACACTACTTTGAAAAATGTCTGAGTGGTAATGGAGGCTTTATCTATATCATCAAGTAAATACTTAATTGCGACCAATGTGGGTGGAATAGCTATGGTATCTATAATATCTGCAATTATTGCGGCAACATCCAGCCAAAAGTGTGCAATATGTGGACATGACCAAAACATGTGCATAAAGTCTCCTGGAGATGCACCAGACTTAAAACAGGCATCACTTGATCCTGGTGTAAACTTTGCCACCTTAGCCGGGGTATAATGTAGCGGTTTAGAATCTTACATTGAGTAGGCCTATATCTGGCATTCAGGGACACCTCCTTAGTGAGGAGACAACATTGCCTTCACCGCTCATGTGAAATCCCGAGTCCCATATCCAGATACCACTTTGGATGCACTTCGTTTATTATCGCATAATGTCCTTGTGCCAGATTATACACACTAGAGACCATCCTCCTAGATTCCCCACCTGAGATAATCACATCAGTACAGGGATGCGTCACCGGCACCTGAGGGAAGGATGGCCATCTCTGCCTGAACGCCCCTCTCCTTCGAAAATACTGCAGTATCAATATTGAATTATTGCCCAGTTTACTTGTGAAATCGTCAAGAGAGACAAACATACCCTCTGGAAATAAATCCCCCAGTACCAGCTGGCCTTCTCTATCCCATGCATCGCGGACATCATTATCTAGTATTGGGGCAATGTCTGGGGAAGTTCGATAATGCATACTATATGGAATCATAACATCCGACCTACGGAACAACCTGGACCAACGCATTAACTGTGGTTCTAACTGGGTCAAAGGTACACAAGTCCACGTATTTATCACTAGAAATGACTGATTTGAAGGCATAGGGCTCACCACTAGACTTCTTGAGCGGCACATGTGCTACAGGCTGGGAAGAGTTATACCAGAACTTGGCTAATTACGCTTGAGCTACAAGGACATAGAGCTCAGAATCGGGAGTTGCATTTCCTCCCTGCTCAAGGCGTTCCACCAGCTTCTCCCAGCTTAATCTGGCTGATCCAGCCCCCCACAGAAACCCAGATGCCAGAAATTGCAGTGTAGTAAAGAATGCTCTCCCCGGCCAAATGGGTATATTTGTGAAATAATACAATCATTTATGGACGACCTCCATTTTCAGTAAGGAGAGGCGACAATACATTGAAACAGGAAGCCTGGACCACACATTTAGCTTTGCAGCAAGGTGTGGGAGGTATGATATGATATGACATGGCATTTGTAACGCGCCTATACACAAGTGTTTCAAAGGTACACTGCAAAGCTCTCCTCATATAAGGACTGCAACATTCTAGACACTCGAACACCAGGATACATAAATGCTGAGGTGACTTACTAAACCTCAATAAATAGGAAATGGGCATAGTAGCGTTTATCAACAGAAAAAGCTCTTACTTTGACCTATTAAGCCTATACCGCGAATACCGAGCAAACACATGTACATCATCCATCATGTGGCTCGGATTAGACTCAGGGTTGCGGATATACAATAACATATCATATTCATACAATGAAATAACTTGGGGCTGCCCAAATATACGAATGCCCCTATGCCCCTGTTTTGAATGCATAAGAGCATCCAGGCACTCAATTGAGAGTGCAAAAAGCAAAGGGGCAGGGGGACACGTCAGGTGTGCGGACAGAAACTCATTTGCACAAACCCTCACTGTAGGGGAGGAATACAAAAGCTGCACACAACTGAGAAAATATGGGCCAAAGCGAAACTGCCTAAGAACTGAAAATAGATATTTCCAAGAAACCACATCGAATGCCTAATAGGCATCTAAAGATGCTGCCACAGCCTTGGCACCAGGGATTATCTCCAAAAGAATACAAAATAAACATCTAAAATTTAGCGCCGCTGAGTGGGTTGGAATAATGTATGATTGATCATGATGTAGGGTCGACATATGCATAGTTGTTGTTGCTGCTAGCAATTTGCAAACATTTTCACATCCGCATTAATTAAAGAGAACACCCAGTAAGAAGCCACATCATCGGGTGGTTTATTGGGCTCATGAAGTACCGCAATAATGGTTTTGCTGTGTCAACAGAAGTTTCTCCTGCCTCAATGCTTCCTCCCACAGTTTAAGTAACTGAGGTGCCAAGCTATGTTTGTATTCTTTGTAAAATTACCCACCAGCCCATCCAACCCTGATGCCGTTCCAGACAATAGCAGAGATTGCAGTCAAAATCTCCCCAACTAAAAAATGCTCATGAAGAGCAAGCATTGATTCATCAAGCAGCTGCGCAGTTCACTACCCACCGAATAGTCTGTAATTTCTGCTACAGAATACGTATCAGTATTAGCTTACAAGGTGCTTTAATAAATAGTAAATTCCCCATTAATGCTCTTGCTCTCAGTGGCAACTGTGTCTGCTGACCCCCTAATCCCAGATATAGCCTCTGCCCTTCTTTCCACCCTGATCGCACGAGCCATTGATCTCCCAGGCCTTACCACCTCCCCATATCTACGAGCCAGGACCGGTTTAGAAATGTTATGTCTCCCTTTCCACCAAAGAGTGGAATGTGAGATCCCACATTACTAGCAAAGAAGCTATCTATCTTATCTGAGATGGAGTCTGCCAGTGTAAGAGCAAAGGAGACATCCTCCACAGCAGTCATGGCCTAGGACTATGCACCAGTTTAAGCGATAGTAGGAGGCTCTATTCTAATACGGGACTTGATAGACTTTGTTCAAGAGAGCGCTATCGAGGTCCTTGAACATGTCTGCACCAGTAATGGTTTTCAGAACTTTCTATGGAATAGAGAATCCCCTGAACCAGCAGGAGTTAATATCTCACCTCATCGCCACAAATTTGACACAGCAGTCTGGGCTAAATAAAGAGTATACAGATAACAGTTGCTACAATTAAGGCCATGCAACATTGATGATAAGAACTACAGTCATAAAAAAAAACAATTGATGCGATTGTAGAAAATGTAGTTGCGCCTGTATATGTTTGCGCTAATCCAGGGTGACAGGGGGAAAATGCTGCATGCATTAATAACAAAGAATAATAGACATTTTTGGATCTTGATCAATAATGCCACCCATCCACAGATCATGTTTCAACTGAAGGCGGTGACCGAAGATTCATGCCATGTCCATTGGAACAAAATGAATGGTAATACTGGCGGAGCTATAGTGTCTACTCAGACTGGTCCTTGGGCCATCCATTTTGTTGGAGAAGATATTGAACGCCTAATTACAAAAGCCTCAACTTCTGCAGCAGTCGGCCCAAACGGTTTAACTAACAAGATCCAAAAATGTAAAAAGGAATTGTGGTCTACCTTGCTTTCCTTGCTTTTAAAAACTATTTTTTCTACCAGAACCATGCCTGTAACATGGAAGCTCTCAATTATCATTCCTATATTCAAAAATGGTGATCGAACGGATCCGGTGAACTATCGACCGATCGCCCTTGTGGATACGGATAGTAAGATCTTTTCTGCATCAATATTGGAGAGTCTTGAATCATGGATTTTGGACAACCAAATTTTGAAAAAGGCCCATACAGGCTTTAGGATTGGAACGAGTACAACCTTAAATGGAATAATCTTAGCAACACTAAGAGATAGCGTCTGGCCCACAAAGAGTGCCTCTCTTTATATAGCACTAGTGGACTTCTCCAAGGCCTTGGACACAGTAAACCATGCAAAATGATGGTCTAAATTAAGACTGTGGGGCATTCCATCAGCGGTCATGGCCATGATGGAGTACATCCACGATGATAATCGAGTGCAAACTCCTCTTGATGAGGAGGGACATTTGACTGATGAGATTAAGGTTACAAGTGGTCTCAAGCAGGGATGCATTCTGACACGATGTGTTTCTAATTTATATTTGGCAGAGTGTAAGATGCACTCAAACAAGCCACTTTTGCCAGTCTTAAATATGGGGGAAAAACATTTTTTGGATGGCTTATGCTGACAATGTCATCTTGCTCAATCGAACCCCCATTGGTCTGCTGACATCATTGGGGAAATAAGAGAATCATAATGAATGAACTATTACTCAAAGAAGGTCAAGTGTCCTGCACCTCACTAAAAATGCTAAAACAAAATTGGGTTTAAATGGTCAATTGAAGATTTTCGGATTCCATTGGTGAACAGAGTAAAATACCTGGGTTTACCACTGCTGGCTAATTCTAGGGCACGGACCGTTATTGACAAATTGGAGGGTAAGGCCGAATTATTAGCATATCAGATTAACACAATGTTGGTCAATACTGTAAATTCTCGATGAAACCCCTTATAAAATTGTATATTGGTAAGGTGGTACCCACACCTTTTTATGGTAGTGAAGTGGAACCAGTCTGTTATGAGCTGCTATGGGAAAGATTAGATGGCAGAATATGGAAGCGTTCACTAAAGCTCACCTCTTCAACAGGGATGCGCTCTCTTAAATTGGAACTGGGACTCCAATCCCTCCAGGCATGGTTCAATTGGCGCATTTTAACTCTGTGTGGTAAAATATCTTCCCCCTTCATGGTTCTTTATATGAAGATCTGCTATGTGAATTAAGCAGGGATTCCCCAAGTCTGATGAAGCGTGTGAAACAAACCACAAAAGGTATTTTATTAAATAGTGGCAGGAGGACCATGCATGATTATAACATCAATCACATGTAGGTGAAAACATGTTTAAGTGACATGGACTGAATTGAAACCATTAACAGGACAAGAGGTTACCATCTTTATTCCACCTTTTCGAAGGTGGAAAAATCCATGAGCACACTTCCAAAATACCTTGAGCTCTATCCTAATCCATTTTACGGTAGTCAATTTCTCAGACTTTGTTTAAACTTACTATTAACAGGGGATGTTTTACTTGCATGCTTCCCTATATTGGATCAAGCTATAGTTTTCTGTGGCTTCTGTAAACTAACTGATAGAGCCAGACGCGGAGGCACATATTAGTCAAATGCCCTGAATGTATTGATATTCAAACAAAATATTTAGGGAGTTTTTTAAATACAAATATTTCTGTCTCACCGGATGATATATGGTGTAGAATGAGTTCCGAATGGAAGTATTTTCAACTACAGACATTTTGCAAATGCTGGAAATGCTAGGCTTTCTAAAATACCCCAATAGTGAGGGTTCCTCTTTGCTCATGTTTTAATATATTATGAGATTTTAATAAATGTCAATATGTCACTGCTATTTTATTATGATCATTAATATTTTATTGGAAGATGATGACTTTAACAATACCTTTTGAATGTGTGTAAAGGTAGTAACATGTGATTTTATGTGTGACGATCTGTGTTTCTTTTGTCCTTATCTGTATATTTTTCTATTATATGTATTGTTGTTGATAATTTGAAAGATCAGATCCTGATCAAATTAAATAAATGTATTTCAAAAAAATTATGTGTATTATATGAATGGATGAAATCTGTCCCAGAGTTTGACTGCTTGTGGGAGTCTCATCCACTCTCTGCACCCATCCTTTCTAATGCACATGTCTTCAACAGCAATGTTGCCCACGTAGTACGGTCCGGATGAGCCAAAGCCTTCCAATTGATCAATATAGTCTTGCAGGGCACAAACAGCATATTATGAATGTCATTCCACACTAAGGCGTCTTCGTGAAACTTTTCTATGCCCAGGCCCAACAATATCTGCATAGGTGAGTATGTAGCAGTAGACCCCAGGATGTTGGATATTTTCGATAGGACCATTGTCCAAAATGACTTAATCTTAGGGCAGGACCAGAATATGTGTCCCATTGTGCCTAACTGCCTACACCTTCTTCAGCAGACAGGCGACTGTAGCGGTTTCATACAATATAACCAGGTTGGAGTAAAGTCAACTCCCTGTATGATTTTGTATTGGATTTCACTGTTCTTTAGCTTGTATGAGACCTCTTTAAGCAGAGAGAAGGAGCTATATATCCTCTGTGTCAACAGTTATTCTCAGGTCATCAGTCCACGTGCCAGCGAGGGTCCTGTTCCTGTCAAGAATATTCAGTATGCATAGCCCATAACACGTTTTGATCTTCGAGAAGTTGACAACATCTCTGACGAATTCTTATTCCGCAAGTAGAAGGGTCTCTATTGCATGATTTGAGTGAAGTGGGCATGTTTATTATTGACTAGAGCACTCTATGTTGTAGACACTCGTTTGTGAGACCAAGTATTTCCTGAACCTCCCTGCCTGACATGTAGCTGGTTTTTCGAACAATATGAGAGAAGTGCTCGAACACTAAGCCTGGGTGGAGTTAACTTGTGTCTGTTCCTGTTAGCTTGAGCATTTGATGCAATTCTCTAAGTGTTGGCCCAATAATGGGAGGTTCCTTGATAGATCTGGACAGTTCAGTGGGCGGGATCGCTAATATCTCTTGCCGGGTCTAGGGTTAAATTGCTATCAGCTCCATAACGCGCCAGATAGTGGAGTACTCCCCATTCAGCTATCTCTTAGCCCAGCATATTTGTGCTGCAACACAATACGTTCGCCATAATGGGACTGCTAATTCACCATCAGGTGTGGTGGCTTGTAGTATGTTGGCCTTCAAATGTGCTTTTTATTGCGCCATATTAATTTCCCAGTTGTCTATCAAAATCCCTAAACATTGATGTCATAGGCGACGAGGGGATCATATATGCTAAGTATATCAATTTGAGCATGGAATTAATTTTTGCTGTATTGATCCTACCTGTAAGTGATACAGGTAGGTAAAAGGTAAGTGATACTAATCATAAGTGATTTAATTAGTATTAGATTTAATAAGTGATTTAATTTAATAAGTGATTGATTAGTATCATGTAAGTGATACTAATCATATTCTGTTCGATCTTTGCCAAGATAGGGGGGTAATTCAATATAGCTAGTTCTTTAAGATCAGCATTGACACATAACCGCAAGTATTTATGGATTGCAGTTGGAATTTAAAAGGAACCACCTCACCCGGATCCCACGGAATGTCATTCTGAAATGGCATCACCTCCAACCTATCCCAAGTAACACTGTATCTACCGATAGGGCCATACTATTGCAATATCAAGCATATAAGAGGTAGGTATAGAGAACACCCACCGATATACACAAAGAGATCATTGGCATATAAAGAAACCCAGTGTTCTTTGTTCCCTCTAGTAATGCCCTTCCGTCCACTGTCCATGCACAATTTTGAGGCCAATGGTTCTATATTTAACACATACAAGAGGGGTGACAGCGGGCACGCTTGGTGCATAGCCATATGTAGCAGAAACGCCTCAGAGGTGTAGCCATTTGTGGCAACCGTTGCAATTGGGTTGGTATAAAGCAGTTCTACCATTTTTTTTTAAATGTCCCTTGATGCCAAATGTATTAAGAACAGTGAACATATAGTCCCATCTCACTTTGTCGAATGCTTTTTCTGCATCAAGAGAGAGTACCTCATCCTCCCTGTCCGAGCTGCTGGCAATGACATGTAATAGGTGTCTCATATTATCATAGGAGTGGCGGGTTACAATGAACACTGTTTGATCTTGCTGGATAAGTGTGGGAATTAGGTGCTCCAATCGTCCAGCCAGGCACTTAGCTAAAATCTTGGCATCCGAGTTAATGAGTGGGATCGGTCTATATGAGTTACACCAATTCGGGTCCTATCAGGGTTTGTGAAAACCACAATGTTGGCTATCATCATCGACAAAGGAAGATAGCCCGAATTGCCTGCTTCTGCAAAGAGCGCTGTCAGTCTTAGTGTCACTGAATCGATCATGGGGTGAGTCCCGTAATGGCCTTAGTCACTTCTGCCTCTGTAATTGGTTTATTTAACACTGCGAGTTCTGTTGGGGTAATTTTAGGAAGCCATATTTGTTGTAGGAAAGAGTGAATGCGATCAATGCCCCTGTATGGCAGAGCGGTGTATGATTCTCTATAATAGTCAGTGAAACTTAAATTCACAATTTCGATCCCTGAACAGTTTTTCAGCTAGAATAGTTTGAATTTTCTCTATTATTTGGTCCCACTGGAACCCTTTAAGCACTAATGCCATCATGCATGCAGGTCTATCCCTGTCAGCAAAAAAGTTTGGGACCATTTGGAGAAAGATTTCGGCACACGTATTGTGGGGATGTGTTTAATTTCCGAACTGAGCCTGGTGACACGTGCATTTGTGACGGGGTCCCTAGTCCTCTTGTGTGTGCAATTCAGAAGTCAGGCACGTTTCTTGTGCTACACACATTTTAAGTTTATATGCCCAACAAGGGATGCAGTGTCCCCTAAGAAAGGACTTATAGGCATCCCAGCATCTGAGGAAATTATAATCAGCATTCAGATTTGACAGCCAAAAGTTGTCTGAGGCCTCTATCAGGTGCTCTATGAAATCTGGGTGGCTTAATGTTGCTAGATTTAGCCTCCAGGATGGAGCCTGCCTAAGTTCGTCTGGGAAGGTGATCTTCAGTAGAACCGGAGCGTGGTCATACAGTGTCATAGGGAGTATGTCGCATTGGTCAACCATATGAATAAAATTAGAAGGGATGATTCAATAATCTAATCTGATGTGGCTACGGTAATGGTTTGAATAAAACGTATAGTCTCGCTGAGCCGGGTGTAACGTTCTCCATACATCTGTTTTATGGAGCTCATCCATCAGAGCAAGCACAGTCTTGTTTTTTGGGGGAATGTGGTGTGAGGTGGACGCTGAAGTCTGTCTGTCCAGCTCTCTTGAGAGACTGATATTCAAGTCTCCACTTATCATCCTCAATTGGCCCATGAACAATGCACATGACACAAAAATGTGTGTAAAGAATCCAGGAGAATCGTCCATTGGGGCATAAATATTAATGAGTGTGATGCACTGTTGGTACAGTACACCATGTAGCAACACATAGTGTCCTTCTCTGTCCACCATAGTGTTAAGAATCATGAGAGGGTCCCTTTTGTGAACCAAAATGGTGACTCTATGTATCTTGTGGTAAGGTGCATGGATCACCTGTCCCACCCACCCCTGAGAAGTTTCACCAATTCTGCTCTCTCTAAGTGTGTTTCTTGTAGAAAGATGATGTCCCCCTGCTTATCTCTCATGTAGTTTATATGCCTTTGCCTCTTAATTCAGTTTTCCAGTCCTTATATATTAATCGTGCTGGATGTGAGACTGGCCATTAGGACTCATACAAATGAGTCATTTGTGCTGTGCAGTACAGCAGCATTGCCATATGCAGCTTCTTGCGATTCCTATCTGTGTGTTGTCATGTGGCATAATACATACATTGCGATAACTGTAAGCTCATCATCTTGTGTGGCCCCTTACATAGAGCATTCACAGTGCAACAATAGGTACATCTTAATATGTGGTATGCCAACAGCTCTGAGTGCCCATAGAGTAGTGTCCACATGTAAATGTGTAATAAGTGCTCACTATAAAACTCCGACCTCTGCACTATTCCCACTCATAGTGAGAATCCAGAAACATGGGGAACAAGAACAAAAGTAAACAAAATACATGTTCATACTTTACAGAAGGGCAGTGGATGAGCCACCGCATAGAGCTGTCTCAAAGAAGTGGCTCATAACAGAAGAGGAGAGCGACCTTCAGTAGTCAGTATATTGCCATTCTTTAAATGTGCCATAATATGGTGCATGAGGTTCGTTCTGATAAATGGACATCACTTGGTCTAAAATGGCAGGCAAAAATGTGATGCAAAAGCAACCCATTAGGATGAACCAGACCACAAAACATATGCATATTAGGCAGTTCTTTCCATACCCTCGATATGTATTATCAATCTTCAAGGCCATCCAAGACATTGCAAGTAGCATGATCATCATATAATGTCATCTTTTGAGTCTTTTATCTGCCTCCTGGCCAGAGCCTTTAGGTGTTCTGCTGACTTTCTACCAGAGGTTTTGTAAAAAGGGGCCCTGCTGTGACTGTTGATCTGAATAACTTGAGTTGGGTTTGCTCAGCATCTATGGCATATGATCAGCTGTGACTATGTTGTTTTGTTTCAGAAATTGCCATGCATCCTCTGGGGAGTCAAATATGTGCCATCTCCATATTGCTGGAAATGTGTGATAGTAGCGATGGTCAGATCCCTTCAAAGCTTCAAATAATGACAGAAAGCCTATTCACCGTCTGCAGACCTCCACAGAGAAGTTGTTGAACAACTGTATTGTGGAACCATCAATGAGAATAGTGCCAGCTGCCTGGCTGGCTAGCTTGTTTTGAAAATTCAGGAGACTGAAAGTTATTATCCATGGGCCTTCGCCCTTATTGGATTTCGTGATTGGGGCTCTATGTGCTCTCTCAATTACATAATCTCAATGTTTGGTTATCTGTAGACTGATGCGAAATAGCATATATAGAAATCCCTCGTTGTTCTCCGGGATGCCCACCAGGTGCTGGTTATTACACCGAGACCTGTTTTCTAGGTCTTCCATCTTAGCGCCAAGCTTTGGAACGCACTAATCGTGGCATCCACGTCAGTGGAAAGGGACTCATGGTTGTCTTCCATCGCACTAATCCTGTGTTCATTCTCGGTAGTGCTCTCAGCCTGTACATTAATGCAACTGTTTACATCCTTCAGCTCCTTCATTATGTCTTGGAATTGTTGTTGTCCAATCCTATGAGTGTGAGAAAGAAATTGTTGTCTAGGGACTGGATCTCTACCATGGATCAATGTGATAGTTTAAAGTCTAGAGAAATGATGACCACTAAGAATGGGAGGGTCAACGAGTTACCCAAATTTATTATCCCCTCCCCAAAATATCACGATTTACTCCTTAGATGTTGTCTAAACATCCTCCATACAAGAGAGGTTCTGTTTTGGAGGAAGATGGAAGGTGTTGATAATGCAACCTGTCGGTATTGTATAATGATCCAGCATGTAGAAACCCCAGAGCACTTAGTAATTAATTGCGAAACTCTGAGGGAGACGAGAGCGCTCTTCCTTGAGGATTACCTACAGAAGTGATCAACTCTTACAAGTGCGGAATGGTGGAGGTGGATGTTAATTGTGGATAAGTCCAGGCTGTTTATTGCAGTGATGAAAATGCTTAACGCTGTGCTAACAAAGTTGGAGGGACCACCTATGACTGAGGGTGATGACTAACTGAACTCAATTGATGGACTAACTACCTATGGTTTGGTCTGATTTATCAAGTGGGAATGTAGGAGATTAGTGTGTGTCGCTCGTGGGTTGTAGATGCTCTTTGGAATTGTAATGTTAAAGGTTTATTTTAAGTTAATGATTGTTTTTACATATTTGACTTCTAACCAATAAAACATAAAAAAAGAAAAAAAATATGTCTTGTACAGTGTTGGTAGTCTCCTCAGTATGCTGACTAATTGCTTTCATTTCTGCTCGGATGGCCTGAAGCTGCATCTGTACATCCATCTTTCCGGGAATCTACGTGTATTTGCCGATTTGGAGTAATTTCCTTCAGTGTGGTCTACATCAAAGTCTTATGATGTCCCAGGCATGTCCACAGTGCCGAAACCTGTGCCTGCTGAGCTCTAACGTGCTTTGTCATCCAATATGTTAAGACGGGGTATGTATAAGTATAATCTGTCCTGTAGCAATGATTGGTAGTGTGTACTCATACAAAACCCTGCAACAATTGACCGCCGATGATCCATCTCAGTATGTAATGTGCCCAAACTTAAAGCAGTCCCGAGTACCTCACTGGCACATGTATAGCAAGGTCACTTCTGTGGACACGCTCACTCTAATCATGGCAACAATTACTGAACCCAGCCGAGTTCCGACTCCAGATTTCACTCTGATTCAATGATCCGTATTACATGGGCGCTCAGATCACAGTGAACTTCGAATCAGAATAGGGCACTCGTATGGTCAGGAAAGCCCCTTTGTTTGTACCTCTGGCCTAAATTGTGGGCTAAGTGCTTCAGTACACAGGCAGGGTGTCACATCCGACCTACTCATGGATAGCAGCGGCACGGGGTCCAGCTGTTTATTTTCCTCTTATTCAATATCTAGTGGGTTGCAGTGCACGTTGAAAACTCCCTGGCTGAGTAGCACTCCTCGAGCAGGGTGTTGGCAGCAGATCATCAGCAACACCTCAATGAGAATACATTTTGGTGGTGGTTTCTCACCGAGAAGCGAATCCCTGAGCCATAAACACAACTGTGCCTGCTTCTACTGTACCAAGGCTCACATTGTGGCTTGTAGCCTGCAGGGCACACCGTGGCTCTAGAGTCCCCGCCGCGGTACTGGCTGCATCGTCAAACATCAGCCCGCTCCTCCACTTTATGATTTGAATCGCATCTTCAGTGAGATGGATTGCACTCTGGCCAGTTCGTCCAATGCACACAGCCCATGGAATACCCTGGCCACACCGGACATTTCTATCCGCAAGAGGAATCAGCCATAAAGCAAATCGGCCTTCTCTCTCTTTCGAGAGCTCCACTAGCATGTGGCCACATTGCTTGGGCTCACGAGCACCTTCCTCTGATCGGGTAAATTTTGAAAACAAAAGTGTGTGTTTCAAATGTTATGTGTGTATTTGTGTGTGCACATATGAGTGAGTAAGGGTGTGTGTGTGTGTGTGTGTGTGTGTGTGTTTGTTTCTGTGCACATGGTCTGGGTACATGTGTCTGGGGAGGTGGGGCCAAACCAGCATCATGGAAAGGATATGCATACTTTGTGGCCACAGCTATGTGAATGTGATTTCCATTGTGAATGCTGGCATATGTTGTGGACTTGGCATCATCAAAATAGTTTACAATAGCAAAGCTGACATATGTTGTGGACACACACACACAGGTTCCAACAGACTGTTGTAAAATGTTCTTGTGTACTAGCAGCTATTCAATGTGTTCATATGTTACTCCATAGATCCAATTTTATATTGTGTGGCTTTATATCTCATTTTTCTCTAAGATCTTTGAGTAAAATGCACAATTTCACACCAGACTAATCTCGCTCTTAGATTCTGTGTTTAAAATCAAGGGGAGGGCTCTTTTGAGGAGATCGGAGTCCTGGGTGGAAAGTAGTAACACTTTCCCCCATCCAGTTAGGGTTCAAACCAGGTCTTAGAACTGCTGAGCAGTCTTTGAACCTTCATCTGGTGGGTGGTGGCCCAATCACTGTATATTAAGGAGAATTCCATTTTTCTTGCCTTCATGGATCTGAGCACTGCTTATGAAAAGATCAATCGCGATAAGCTCTGTTGTGTACCCAGATCCATGAACTGTCCTGGTGTATTGGTAGATTTGCTGTAGAGACTGCATCTTTCAACAGTAGCCTGTGTGAGGAGTGGGGTACATGAACGGTGCAACTCCCTGTTCCGGGTGGAGCGAGGGATGCGCCAGGCCTGTGTGCTGGGCCCTCTGCTCTTCCGTTTGTACATTAATGGTCTTTATGATCAATTGCTTAAATCCACTCGGATATCCCCAGGTTGGGCAGCAGGCGCCTGCCACTACTGGCATATGCTGACCACACAGTCCTGCTGACCTGAACTCCTCTGGCCTTGCAATGTCTTATTGATGACTATTTATTATTCATGAACATGAAGCGTTCCCCCAGACGCCAGGCTATGTTCAGAAATGTGCTAATACCTAGAGTCTACAGCTTTGACTATCTGGAGGTTAGATGTTCTGTGAACTTTGGTGTCAAAGCCCATGTTAATAAGCAGACTGCAAGATTCAAACAGTCTATAGTGGAGGGGGGGTGGGTGACCAGAGACATGGGCATGTTTAAAGCAAAAGTGGTTGAAATGGTGCTTAAAGTTTATAATGAGAAAGCTACCTGTGTTGCTCGGTATGGCATGGAGCTGTGGAGATATAGTAACATTGAGCCCACCCAGGTGATGGAGAACACCTTTTTCAAAAGCGTATTGTGGGCTCCCTCGATCGGCCCCAAATTATGCAGTGCACCAGGAACTGGGTTGCAGGTTTATTAGACAATATTATTACAGTTCAGCCTGTAAGCCATTGGCTAAGAGTTTGGGGGAACAGCCAAGCTGCTCTGACTCATGAGCTAATGAATTATCTGGGCCCTAATGGCACTCACTTGAAGATCCCCTGGCTTAGGCCATACTGGTGGAAGTGGATCTGGCTCAATGTTTGTTTACGACAGAGGTTATGTCTTGCAATGTTCTGAAGTCTGCAAAAGTAAGGGTATTCCAACATATCCTGGGAAAAAGGGAGTCAGTGGAGATCCTCAGGCCTTCTAATAGGCAGCATACGATCATTACGGGCCCAGGTCTCCAGAAGTATTTGCGGTGGGCACAGTACTCTTCTCAACGCATTGCTATCACTAGGGCGCATTTTAATTGCATTTATTTGAGAGCAGTTGTGGCGGCCTCGTCTAACAGTGATGAGAATCAAGCATCTATTTTCTGTGATGCACCAAAGGAGGACCTGACCCATTTTTTATTGTTTTGCCTAGTATTTTTTCCCATTAGGCATCCTACGTTAAAACCACTCTTGCAGAGCCAGGGATGCCTTCAGAATGAACTTGCCCAGTGGTATTTTTTGTGGGCGGATACAGTATATGTGGGTTGGGCCTTATTGTCATTTTTAAAGAATGTGTTAGCTGTTAGAAAATAATTATGAAAAACGTCTGAAATGTTGTATTTTGGGAAGGTTTTTATGCTTGTTATGGTGTTGGAACTTAATTATATGTATTGATCTGCAATCATGTTTTTATCGCTGATGCTTTTATGGTAATGTTCTGTCTTCCTGAAAATAAACATTTCTACAACTACTCTGTGTGTGTTTGTGTGGACATGGTACCTGCGTCTGGCGGGGGAGGTGGGGCCAAACCAGCATCATGGAAGGGATATGCATAATTTGCAGTCATGTGAATGTGATTTCCATTGCGAATGCGGCATATGTTGTGGACTTGGCATCATCAAAATATTTTGCAGTGGCAAAGCTTACATATATATATAACTCCCAGAACCCCCTTGTTTTTGCATATTAAGTAGCTTTGTGTTTTCACCCTAAGTTACCAGGGTAATCCAGACGTGGAAACCTTGCACACTGTTCTTACCAAAGCACAGCTCCACCTCACTGATGAGGCCCAACCAGGCCAAAACATGTGCCTGGGGTTGCTGTTGGTACTCTTGTTCAGAAGAGAATTGCCAGGTATTTCGGTGCTGGATTGCCCTTGAGCAGGACAAAGACTGATATGTAGTGGAAATTTCTCTTCTGTGAAAGGATGGTGAGCTAAAGAATCTGGTTAAGACTCTAACCCGGGATATAGGCTGGTAGTACAGAAACTCCCAGAACCCCATTGTTTTTGCATATATTGTGGACAAACACAGGCTCCAACAGAATGTTGTAAAATGTTCCTGTCTACTAGCATCTCTTCAATTTGTTCATATGTCAGTTACTCTTGAGAACCGATTTTATATTGTGTGGCTTTACTCATATTTTTTTCTCAAAAATCATGCAGTAAAACGAACAATTTCACAACATGATTTCAAATACTCGTTCATGGGTGAAAATTCCCATAATGCCCTCTGCGTCATTTGGGTCTCCCTTGTTATTCTCCATCGCTCGCACTAACTCAGGGGAGATATACATGTGCCTCTACTGAAAATATTCTCCAGCCACTGCTGACCTTGATTCATCTAGAATGCTGAAGTGCCCTCATGTTCTATCTGACACCCTGGCACAAAAATATGCCTCTCTGCTAAGATGATAGTTCAAAATGAAGGTAAGGTTTGTGGGCTCACAGTGTATGCAATGGTGATGCCATCAAAGGCTATTTCAGCCATTGTGTTCGAAACCTATTAAAAAACTTTTATACAGATGATAGAAATTATATTTCCATTGGTTGAGCTTAAGGACACTTTCTGCTGCCCAGGCGAGCATTTGGCTAGAATGTTTTTTAATTGAACAATGACCTCTATGGAAGAGGTTCTGACATATTAATTATTAATGGGCATCATCTGACTCTTGGTGGATGGAAACGCCATGTCTCGATCTACACTCCAAAAGGCTCCAGGATTGTACACTATGGAAGAGTGGAAGAATGGAAGCCATGCAATATGAAGGAGCATTTATTAACCAGACCTGTTGATGCCTTCTTAAGTGTGAAAGGGTAACCTTTTGGGTTCCTAACTGCTAAAGCCCATGCATGATTCCAGGGCTGTAATTAGTCATCCCTGTTCAATATTATCAAAGGCCATTGAGAGATCAGGAAGGGTGACTATGGAAGGTATACCATCCAAGATCTTTAGTGTTGCTTTTTCAAATCTATCACATGGGTGTACACCTGACTGGTATTGTCAGAAGAACCTATCTTGCGATATATTTTGGATATGTTCCAAAGCCACAAATGTGTTTTAGCATTTTGCTTTAAATGGGAGATGTATGATATGGGTGTTGATTGGACAGAGGTTTAAGTACACCACTGTGTCGAGTTGTGGATAATTGAGAATGGGTTGATAGTTTTGGCTATTTGCTGGCATTATTGCACCATCTCTTAGCCACAACTACTCCATTGGAATACAGCTAGGAGGAAAATTGTATATGAGGAGGGACACACAGCTTGTAGGTGTTGGTGGGTTGTTTTCCTACCCATTGACTGTCCATGGCTATGCAAATCCCTATAGCCATTACCATTTACGACCTGCCCTTCCCTGCCCAAAACACATCCTCCTGGGATCTCCTGGAGCTAGCTTTGTCAAGAAGTAAGATAAAACTGTGCTGTGACAATAAATGGCTTAATTGGAGCTGTAAATATGCTACTTTTATAAGAATACTATCTTAACCAAGTGTGCCTTTAGTCACTTGGTTTATAAACATATTATGCTTGTCCTATACTGAAGACCTGTTCAAAACAATCATTGGCAAAGGCAACAGTTTAGGCTTGTATAACAGTATTAGATAGTCGCTTGCCGGGCACTGCTATTATATACCCAGGTGCTCAATATTGTGAAGCTGCTACAATTAATGACAATCAATTACTCATTTATAGCGTGCGGAGACCAGGGGGGCTGGGATTCAGACCAGTGCTGCTCTGCGCTGTTGTGCTTCCAAGACAAATGCATTGCCCCTGAGCAAACCCCACCAGCCCTATAGCAGTGCATAACAAATGCTAGTGCCATTGCCAATCCTTGTATTTAATGTGCCATGGAAATAACCTTGTGGAGGTGACCTTGTCATGATTTTGGAGCCGGATTCTGGCTGAGAATTGTAATAAGGATTTTATCACTGGTGCAAAAAGATGGTCAGGAGCTCGTTTGCCACAGAGCTATTATAGTTTGGCAAGGAGACGAGTAGAAATTGAACCAAGTTTTCTTCTATGAGGATGTTTCGCCTCTTTTTCGTGCTTCCCTTCCACGCTCAGGAAACGAGAGATGGACATCCAGCCTCAGATTTGGGTGAGCCACATTATCCCAAGAACCTGAGAGAATACAGCAGTTTGGAGGAAAGAATGTGTTGGCTCATTATCAAGAAATAAAAATGTGACATGTTTAGAGTTTCTCCATTGTCTATACAAGACCCTGAACACGAAATGTGGTCTCCCATGGAGTGCCATGGACTCCATAATTTGAGACCTCTAATTTGCCAGCTCTGTAGAGGCTGTGGATTATGTGGATGAGAATGTAGAGATTTATATGCAGTGTGTCACTTTGTTGTTCACAATTAGTCTTCCCATTTCAAAAGAGAAAACAAAAAGTTAGTTACGTCATTTCATCAGCTTTGCACGCATTTTAACCTTAAACTTATTTTTTGGGCATAAAAACTTCAGGGGATACATTTTATTAAATAATTTTCTCTTACAAGGTGAATTTTCACATTTTCCAATGAAAATCTAGTCTAGAGGCCCAGGTGCTGATTTTGGAATCTCAAGCCCAGTGTTTTAACCACGGCTTTCACGCTTATTTATTTTTATTTATTGCACATTTAGAAAGCGCTTATACATTCAAGGCACCACAAGCAGTGCTCCAAATAGGATTTTGGTGTGAGGGTATTTTACTCCCAGTTTTTTTAAATGGAGAGTAAATCCAATTTCAAGAGAGTAAACATTAGTTTCTTCCTTCACAAGAGAGTAAAAAGTGTCTGACAACTATCCAATGTGTGCATAAAAATAAAACTGTTTTTGAAAACATTAGTGACAAAGAACTTGTCAATGAGTACTACCCAGCTTCATCTTCATGATACTTGGACACCAAAACTCTGTTAAGAACTACTACAGATGCCAGCTAGTCACATCATGAATCTAGTCCCTCACTCTACCAGCATCACTTCCCTGCCTCTCAGGCCTACTGTTGCTGCCTGGCACTACCTTCTTGACAGCCGCTCCATGTTTTTGCTCCATCTCACCTTCCCTTTGCTACTCCATTTCCCCTGTCTCACACTTTCTGATATTCTGCCTCTCACTGCTAATTGTTGCTATGCCACGTTTTGAGGTCTGTTGCTCTGTCTCTCTTCCTCTCCCATCTCTGCATTCTATTATTGCCTTTTCTCTCCTACATTGTGCTGTATCGGTTGATATAACTCCTCTTCCTCTTTCATGTAATTACTGTGGCTATATCTGTTTTTTTTTTCATGTTCTCTGTTGTTGTTGCTACTCCTTTTGATTATATTTCTTGCACTACCTCTTATGTTATTGGCCAGCCTGTCTCTAATCTGGGTGCTCGTTTTTTAGATGTGTGCAAACCTTCTTTTGGCCATTAGTTTGGGAATTATAGTGTTAGAGGTGTGTCTCACTAGATGCAGTACTTGCATGAAGGCAGATTCTTTACCAGCACTGTATGCCATTACAAGTATGAGCCCAGATGAGATGTGTGTTCTGAGCCATTACAAGTACAGCAGCCCTCATGGAATGTGCTTGTTCTGAGCCATGACAGGTATAGCATCCCTAATGAGATGTGTGTGTGTCGTCTGAGTCATTACAAGTTTAGCAGCCCTCATGGGCTTTGCTTCTTCTGAGCCATTGCAGGTATAGCATCTCTGATGAGATGTGTGTGTGGTCTGAGCCATTACAGGTTTAGCAGCCCTCATGGGATGTGCTTCTTCTGAGCCATTACAAGTATGAGCCCAGATGAGATGTGTGTTCTGAGCCATTACAAGTACAGCAGCCCTCATGGAATGTGCTTGTTCTGAGCCATGACATGTATAGCATCCCTAATGAGATGTGTGTGTGTCGTCTGAGTCATTACAAGTTTAGCAGCCCTCATGGGCTTTGCTTCTTCTGAGCCATTGCAGGTATAGCATCTCTGATGAGATGTGTGTGTGGTCTGAGCCATTACAGGTTTAGCAGCCCTCATGGGATGTGCTTCTTCTGAGCCATTACAAGTATGAGCCCAGATGAGATGTGTGTTCTGAGCCATTACAAGTACAGCAGCCCTCATGGAATGTGCTTGTTCTGAGCCATGACAGGTATAGCATCCCTAATGAGATGTGTGTGTGTCCTCTGAGTCGTTACAAGTTTAGCAGCCCTCATGGGATTTGCTTCTTCTGAGCCATTGCAGGTATAGCATCTCTGATGAGATGTGTGTGTGGTCTGAGCCATTACAGGTTTAGCAGCCCTCATGGGATGTGCTTCTTCTGAGCCATTACAGGTATAGCAGCCCTGATGAGATGTGTGTGTTCCGAGCCATTACAGGTATAGCAGGCCTTTTTAGAGGGGCTATATGTGATCACTGTGCCGATTTTACTGCAAGCGCTGAAAATGCTGTTCTTTTAAATAAAAAAAGTTCTAACACCTTTTTCACCCCCGCCTCCCCCTGCTACTGCCTACATTCATTATATACGGTACCCATCCCCCCACATATATAAATGGGGTCGAAATAAAAAAGTCAACATTTTCAGTGGTCGCCGTAAAAAAGGAACAGTAATTGTATGCTCCCAATGCGAGGTGTGTGTTCTGAATCACTGAACATTTAGTAGTCCTTTTGATAAGTCTAAAGCTCAATCAGCTCTGTTACATTAAATGTTACCTGCATCTTAAACACATACCTCTGATGCAGACGCATTAACTCACCTATCAACAGGATTTTAACTAACAGGTTACACAATGATCTCTGCAGCAGAGTTATCGACCCACTGAGCTGCCTTTCCCAACAGACTGTTGACTTGGAAAGGCACACAGGGTTATGGCACTTTCAGTTCCATGTGAGGCTTGCCCGACATAACTGGCTTTTCAAAATCTCTCAGCCTGTTTGAACTATCCTACATGAATCAGTAGATTCATAATGAGGCTTTTAAATGTGCCAGATTTTAGGTAGTGGAACTCAGTAATGTGACATGAGAGAAGAAGACGTTTTGAAAAGCGCAAGGCAGAGTAGGAGGGATTGAAATATATGACAGCATTGCCATCTTCTCACACTATCAGCCAGTGTGCATCACACCAGTTCAGGAGGGTGGTGGGAAGGATCTATGTGAAAATACTACATTTTTTACTGCGAGGTCGAAAATCTTGCATGTAAAACACATTTTCTGTATTTTTAATGCAAGAGGCGACCGATCGCAGCACACCCTCTCCAGACCCATCCACTTTATTAAATACCCCTGCCCAACGCCACTCGTCATCTATTCTTTTGGGGATGTTTTTTGTTTTCCATGCAAGGTTTTCCATGCAAGGTTTTTGGTAGGTAATGGGATTCTGGAATTTTGTAGTGAAACCAGTGCGAAGAGCTCAGACACGGTTCTTGCTCATTACTTTAGCTCACTGCAGAAAATGCCAACACATGTTCGTACTTTGTCATTACAGTAGCTCTTTTAAGAAATTCAGGTACTGTCCCAAAACATACCAGTCCTGCTAAGAAATGTGGGCATGATGCAATCAACACTGCTGTGAATGATTGGCATTGTGCCATGACATGCGTATAGCAGCTCTGATGATAAATTAGGCTACTTTGCCTGAATATATAGCAGTCCTGTTCAGAGGTACCTGTACAATATGTGCCACTGAAAATATATACAGCACTGCTTCTACCTGCATCCATTACACGGCTTGTGGTGGGCAGGTGGTCAGAAAACGAGTTAAAGTAAAGTTCACACTACATCCCCAGCTATTCCTTGCTCTCTAAGACAACAAACTATGTAGAGTGCCCTTTCATGCATGCACATGCACACAGACACATACAATCTTAACACAAAAAAAAATCCTCATACAGAACACCAAAGGCTTTACCTTCTCACAAATGTCAAACAACTGCTTGCTGGGAGGCTCTTCTAAATCTTCGAGACATCAAACACCATTGATGTGCTTCTGTGATGAAAAGAAAACAAAGTATGAAATACCCATGATGCTGAAACTGCGCTGCCTCTGTTAAAGCTGATCAAAACAGAGGAAGATGAAGCAGAAATGCAGCGCTAGTTTATCTCAACCCAATCATCAGTAAAACATTAGACACCTTGTCTATTACCAGCAACAACCCATGTCTTCTAGCAGGCACTTACCATAAATGCCTCTCCTCCACCATTAATGCGGTAGCCCCTCTAACCACCAAAACCAAACGTTCTGAGAAACGGTAATATTTCTGGTTTAATGAAGAATAAGTTACGCTCAGGAGAAAGAAACGCGCCCTTTAACATGCACACAGAAAACACCCCACTATAGAGACAGAAGCACCTTTAAATTAGCTAACAAAAACGACAAAACAGCTATCATCACCTGTAAAGCTGATGCTTATAACGACCGAATCAGTAACACTACCCCTGACTCCAAAGAGCTCTTCTCAATCTTGAGAGAACTGGAAACCCCGATACCGACCCCATCCACCATAAATACCAGCAAAGAATGGTGCACCACTATTCAAGACGCCCTAGCCGCCAAAATGAATCTCCTACAAAACAAAATGTCAGTGAAAATGCAACTACTAGCCACCAAACCACCCAGTGACAACCTCACCCTTAATCCCATCCTGAATACCAACCCCATCTTCTCGTTTCTTGGACACTATCTCCAAACTCAAAGCTTCCAATTGCAAAGGAGATACCGCCCCAGATCAGTTAGTCAAATTTGTTAATGTATCATTCAACACCAATTGGGTCCCAGCCAACATTAAAGAAGCCTGGGTGACTACCCTACTAAATAAAAACACTCTGGATCCCACAATACCTACCAACTACCGTCCAATAGCGACAGTCCCCTTCCTTCTAAAAATCCTCGATAAAATAGCGTATAATCAAGTCCCAACCCACCTGGAACAAAATCAACTCCTAGGGTCCAGACAATCCGCTTTCAGGCCTAACCATAGCACCGAAACTGCCCTACTTGACCTTACAATTCAGATGGACTCTATCAGGGATTCAGGTCAACTCTGCATACTCCTACTATTAGACCTGTCTGCACCGTTTGACCTTGTTGACCACAACAAACTCTGCTCCACCCTAGCTAAAGATTTCAACTTCTCCACCAACACCACTATGTGGGTCAAATCATTCATAGAGGAAAAAACCTCTAGAATCGCTATAGGTAAAGAAGCTGCTGACCCCATTCCAGTCCCTATTGGAGTACCGCAAGGCTCTTGCCTATCCCCTACCCTCTACAAAGCCTATACCAAACTGCTATTCTCTACCCTAGATGATATGGGTGTCATCTACACGAATTTTGCAGATGACACCCAGATCCTCATTCCAATCTCAGGGAACTATCTCAAAGACACAGAAACGATCAACAAAATCTACACCATTATCCAAAACTGGATGGCACTAAATAGTCTATGCCTTAACGATGAGAAGACAAAGATTCTCATCATGGGGTCAAAATCCAAAATAGGATCCCTACACCCCGACTACGCCTCCATTAACATTGACGGCTCCAGTTCTGAGGCAAGTCATAACTCTAGGAGTCTACTTGGATGCAATCTCACAATGACTAAACACATCAGCAACCTCTCATCATCCACCGCCTACACAGCTAAACTAATCACCCTTTGCAGGCAAGTCCTCTCCCCTGCCAACTGCATCACATGGCCAGAGCCCTGATACTGTCCAGATTAGACTATTGCAATGTCCTTCTGCTAGGCACTTCCAGCACCAATCTAAAAAAACTCCAACTGATACAAAATAAAGCCTTACGGGTGGCCCTAGGAATTAGAAAATCAGATCACATTTCCAAAACCAGAAAAGATCACCATTGGCTGCCCATAACAGCCAGAATCATCTTCAAAACACTATGCATCACATTTGAATGCAAACAAAACTAAGGTCCATCTTACCTCAACAAAGTTCTTACTAAAAAAGAAGTCACTAGATCTCTAAGATCTAACAATCTTTTACTTCTCACCACACCTCGCTTCAGAAAATCCAGAGCGGGAGGCAGCAGCTTCCAATGCCTAGCTCCAAAACACTGGAACTCCCTCCCACTCAGCATTAAAAAAGAGGAATCCCTTTCGGGCTTCAAAGAATCACTCAAAACCTGGTTATTCAACTAATACGAATAAAGACACTACCTCAGCATCTGTAAATACTCTGTGATGCTTCTATTTTTAATTGTATGTAAATAACTTGCTATGACTTTTTCTGATTGTAATTATTATGCAAATGTTCCCCACTGAATTATATCCTAATGAACTGTCTGTAACCTCGCCGTGATACCCAAGGGTCTGGGCATGTAACAAAGGTAATAAATAAAATAAATAAAAAATAGTTTAAGACCATTTTCGTTTTACAAACTACTACATGTGTCCTAAAGCAATGTGAAAAGCATGATCATGATTCAAAATGCTTCAATAACACTGTAACCTACAAAATACAGGCAGTTTAACAAAGTGAACAAAACACAAATTCCCTTCTACATTACTCAGAAAGTATTATCTTGTTAGAATTATTAACAGAGTGTTAAAAAAATAGACCAGGACTCATCTCATGTGTTTCTTTCAAAGAATTGTGTAGATTGCTAAAGTAAAGAGTGGGGTTGCAAGCTGTTGCTGGCCAGCCTGTCACCAGTGACCTCCAAGATTTATGGAGGTGCTGCTATAAATAGCCTATGTAAGCTCTATGCAAGGAAGAATTAAAAGGGCCATATTAACAAGATTTCCGTGCGTTAAAAGGCCTGATATGCACCTGATCTGGAGAGCTGACCACAAGACAAAAAAGGGGAGGGGGACAGTGGAGAAAACAACAATACCAGTCCTATTAGGCCTTGTGACATTCAGATCGTGCAAGTGCGGTAATAAGACGTGCAGGGGGGAGTTGGGTGAGGGGGGGCCAGGTGGGCAAGTGCTAGGGGAAGCAGGGAGTGCAGGGAGTGAGGACCGCATGCTAAGAGCGAGGACGGGTGTGGACCAAGCTCATTAGGGATGCACACACTGTCAGGCTAATCAGGGGAAGGGGTCCCAGAAGGGCAAGTGCAGGTTAGGGGTGGGGGTGCTCAGGTATACAGGGGTGCTGGGGTCTACTGGGCGGTGAGGGCCTGGTGCCCTGTAGGGCTCAGAAGGGAACAGGCAGCCAGTCAATGCAGCAGAGTGGGGCATTAGCAGGGGAGAGGGAAGGAAGAATAGAATAGGAGGCTCTTGAGAGGCTTCTGGAACTTAAGGAGATCCAGCTCAAGAACGAGAGGCGCAGGGAGGCCATTCCAGAGGGAAGCTCCTGCCGAAGAGAGGGATCTACCCCCAGTCTCTGCTTGGAAAAGTATCTGTTTTGCAGAGAGCTGGAGCCAGAAGACCGAAGGGCTTTAGTATGGAGGTATTTAGTGAGAGAGAGTTGGACGTAACATGGTCCCAGGCCCTAGAAAGCCTTGTGGATGATGCATAGGGTATTGAACATGATCGTCGCAGCCACTGGGAGACACTGGAGAGATTTCAGGGCTGGAGAGATGCGGTCTGTGGGCATGAGGCCAAGGATAAGTCTTGCAGTCCTATTCTGGATTTGTTAAAGGCAGTGAAGGGAGGATAAAGATAGATGGAGGAAGAGGCTGTTGCAATAGTCCAGCTTACAGAGGACTGTTAAATGACCCCAATCAAGCAATCCCACCAAGTCAGTGCCTGGTCTGGGAGGCCCAAGGGAAGCCCTTATTTATATATTTTTATGTCCAGTTCGTGTACTCTGGATGATAACCCTTATATAACCCCCCTCTCTTAGAATCCCCCTGACTCCACTGAGCCAAGAAGTAAGTTTGTTTTGCAAATTTAAAAGGTTTATTTGAGAATCAAACAATATATATATATCGCACTTTTATAATAAATTAATAATTGATATCACACTTGTAGCGCAATTACGGAGGCACTATAAGCAAGTCGGTTTAGGGCTCGTTGGAAAGCTTAGAATCTCGGCTTTAAAATAAAAGTTAAATTTCGTTCCTAGGACAAACGGTTCCGGAGATACGGACGATTTTGTGAAGGTAGATTCTCGAAATTAAATTTTAAAGTTCAGAATCAAAAGAAGGGACACAATTTCTATGATGCAGTTCTCAATAGGTTAAAATAGTTTGAATTAGATTATTTTAAACTAAGAGCTTGGTTTTGCACAGTTCTGGCTGAGTACTCACACTATATTTTGGACAGGAATGCGACTTCGTCACGGATCGGGTCAGGATTGGCTGCGGTTCTCTCGCCACTAGGTACTGGTTCTGCGCACAGCGATTTGGGTCAGCTCTCAGCAATCTGGTCTGGGTCTGGTCTCTCTGGATCTCTGGTCTCTCTGGATTATTCTGCCTTCTGAGTCAGCTAACGGTTCTGGCAAACGTTCTTGGCAAAAATCCAAACAGCTCGCCCTGGCTGTTGCATAGTTTGCAAATGATTTGGAGGCCTTCTGAAAAAGGATTCAGCTTGTGGATTCAGGCCTCTCTGCTACAAGTTCTGGAGTTAAGTTCTGGTCTCTGGGGATTGATGGATTTGAAGTCTGGAGTCTCCCGGCAAAGCATCCTGCAAGAAAGTGGGAAGTGAATGTTCCTACCTGTCCTGCAAAGTCTCCTTTTATGTGTTTAGAAAGTGGGTGGGTCGGCTCATTCTGCATGCCCAACCCTCTCAACTTATCATTGGCCAGTTCCTCCTCTCTACCTTGATTGGGGGAACTGAGTTGTGAGTCAGGGTGATGCTGCCATTTACAATCTATTGAAGAAACCCCCCTTTGCTTTTGCTTTAGAATTCATTCTCATAACTAAACACATTTCTCAAACGCACAAGTGGTTGACATTGCATGTACAGATTGCAGATGACTTAAGGTACATTCTGGCCCAACTTTGATCTTCCTGGGGGCTTGCATTCAAAAATGGCAACTTATTTTCGTTTTTAGTTGGTTTACCAATGTTAAATCTTTACCCAAAATTACACAAATGTACACCCCCCTTCTACACATATTCCACTAATTTACTAGGTCTCTAGCATAAGCACAGTGTCTGAAGTATTAATAATTAGCGGGGTTCGGTCCTAGGATACCGCATAAATTGGAGTTTGGTCTCAAATCGTGAGGGCCTTTACCATTTTGTGGACCCCCAAATTGCACATTTCTGTGAGCTTAATACAAGATGTTATAAGCAATTTAATCAAACATACATTTGCTGCAATATGAATTCACACTCTAGTCTGGCCCGCACCTAGGAACTGGGAGAGTCAGGGATCACATGTCTCTCCTACCAGGCAGAGCTCTGTTTACAGTCAACACCCAAATCAGCATATCCTATTCAATGGAAAGAGTCTATTGTGTCGGCTGAGGTCAGCAGGCCAGGGGGCCACTCTGCATTTGGTTAGCATGTCCATGTGATCTCCTGGGCTGTTGCTGGTAAGGGCTGGTGTGAATGCTTCGCATGGACAGAGGCCCTTTGAACTGTTAATTGAATCAGCCTGCCTCCTGGGAACAAACCTTTGAAGTCCCAGTTAGCTCAGGATCCTCTTGCATTCCTGAGATACAGTTCTACTGTCAGAGTTTAGACCGCTAGGGCCGGCTTGTGTCCAAAGCTGGTACTGCACCCATTTTTTTTCAGGAGTTGTCTTGAATTTGACAGGAGGATTTTGCTTGACAGCTCTAATCCTTGCTGCCATTGTTTTGATGGGCATCCTTACAGTAGAGTGGTGATGTGGAACCCCCCACAAGAAGGTTGAATCTTTAGAGTAGTCTTGTGCCCATGATTTTAGCAACATTTTGACATCAATTAAAAATGGATTTTGAACAAATTGAAATTGACATTTTGAGCTTGCACTTCAGAGAAACAGCGGTGATTTCAAGGCGCTTTTGATCTAACAGGCACTGCTATTTTTCCTTTGGCACCGCCTTTTACCCCTGGCGCTTCCGGTCCATCACGCATGCGCTGGTGGGTGGCAGGTTAGGCGACCATTTTGGTGTGCGCAAAACTGCGCGGTTCGCCTGGTTCTGGGATAGAATGATGGGCGGCGACAGCTCAATCCCCACATCTACCCAGTCTATTGATTTAGTTTTGTTCTGGGATAGAATGATGGGTGGCAACAGCTCATCCCCACATCTACCCAGTCTATTGATTCAGTTTTTGTTGTCGCCTAATAATTCAACATGGGTCAAAACCCTTGACAGGACCACAGCGCTGGAGACATTGAGTTTCTGGGGAAAGGTGAGCCAAGGGAGAATGCCTCTGAGGAGGTGCAGCTGCTAGTGGGCCTTCTTGGCAAGGTTCACGATGTGAGGATTGAAGGAGATAGAGGAGTCAAAGATAACACCAAGATTTTTAGCCTCACAGGAGGGTTAGGGGAGTGGACCCATTGAGGGTGGCCCAAGGATAGGAGGGAAGGGGGAGCAGGGGTCCTAATCAGAAGGATCTCTTACTGGCATTAAGGAGAAATTGTTTGCAACGTGCCATGCCTGAATAGCAGTTAGACAGTCGGGAATGCGAGAGGAAGAAGAGGAGGAAGTGGAGGGAATCTTGAAGGAGAGCTGCATGTCATCTGCATAACACTGGACATGAGAAGAGAAGGTGGAGATCAGGTGGGCCAGAGGGTCAAGGTAGATGTTGAAGAGACACGGCAAGAGGATAGAGCCCTGACCGACGCCCCTGGTGGGGCGGTGGTGGAGGAGAGGAAAGGGCCCAGTTGAACCTGGGAAGGTCGGTCTGATAGACAGGAGGTCATCCAATCCAATGTCAGGTCTGTGATGACAAGGGTATCAAGGAGCCGATTTATATGGGTGGCATGATTGTACGTGACAAAGGCAGAGGAAATATTGAGAAAGATGAAAACAGAGGGAAGAGTTGGAATCGAAATTTGAGAGCAAGTCTTCACAGGTGTTCGGACGAGCAATTTCCGTGTCTTTGGCTACTCTGAAGCCAGACTGGTGGTCGTAGAGACAACCAACAGATTCAGGGCCTCATCACGAGTTGGGCGGTATCCTGGCAGTAATACCGCCATACTGTAATTGTGTTAGCACCAGCCGGTACAGCGTTATTAGCGCCAGATCACTGGTTAGCTGGAGGTAAAACAGCCCATTTAGCTACCAACTCGTGATCGAGCAAGCCCTTAAATGTGACGGTAATAGCTTTACCAGGTGTTTCGCTTGGATGCAGGCTTCTTGCAGATCTTCATGACACTTGATTTAAAGTTTGTGATTCTGAGTGAATCACTCTGAGCTTTTTTATCCTTTCTTCCTTTCATGGGTACAACCCATGGAGAAATCCTCTGTGAACCAGGCACTCGCTGTCTTCCGATTCATCATCCTATAAACTGGTGTATTGTAAATTCCCTGTAGTACTGTCTGCCAGCATCCCCATTGCACTCTGTTCTGGGTCATGTATACACCTCATAACGTTCTATACACAGTACCTCATATTTAAGATGCTTCCGGCAGGTTCCCAGTTACTACTTGCAGTGTGGTCGGTGCCATTTCAAATAACTTAAAATAGCGTTTTTTGTGTGAATAAATCTCTAAGTGTGACAAACATTCCCCGAATATGCAGAACAAGCAAATTCACCAGGCATGTGTTCCACGGAGGCCCCCATGGGATGTCTCCTTCAGCCGCGGCCTTGGCAGTTGTTACTCGGAGGAGTTGCTTTTCTTACATCGCCAAGTTCAGTGCCAGCAATTACCAGCCCTGAAAAGTGCTGACTAGGGGAATTAAAAAGTAGCACAGAACCGGCCGCCCCTGCAGCGTTGAGCCCGCTGCACCTGTCGACTGCTTCCAAATACCAGATACTATTTCTTGCATTGTGAAACCATAAAGGATTTAAGTAGCACGACCTTAAAGTGTGCTGCTTTAAATATTAAGCACGCTGCTTTTAATTACACTCCACGTGATGCTGTTATGCATTGCTTTTACCGCAGCTGCCCGGTTTCACTTTATTTGATGGCCTACATCGTTATTTTAAAGTTGACCTAATAAGCCTGGTGCAAACCGCGTGCTGGTTATATTATTTCCTGTTTGTATTGCATGTTGGTATATTACTAGGCCAGTGTGACAGAAAAATCCCATAAGTATGTACTTAAAAGTCGGTTTTAATTGAAGGAGGCGTTTGCACTTTTCTTTCACTGATAAATGTTGGCACTGCTGTTTTTAAAACAGAGCCATTGTCATGGTACTTCCACATAAATCGTGTGTGTCCTCTCGCTCTGTCTAGGTACCTTTTACTGGAAACGAACAGCTAGTATTGTGTCGTAAAATGAATTAGGGAGGTCCTTTGAAGAAGTGCAATGTAAATTGGTTGTTCACTGTCTCCTTATATGCAAAGTATTTCCTCGCTCTTTACTAATGTTTACTTAAAATATTTGAGCTGATGACATGATCTGCATCTGTCATAATTATGTCAGACTGAGGCCTGTAGAATACGGTTGATTGTCACAACTACATTTGCGAAAGCAAGCCACTGATGAAGCTCTGTATAGAGCGAAACGTCTCCTGTACGGAATCTTGAGGCAAGATCTTTGCCACTAATAATAGTTTTTCATCTCATGCTGCAGCGCTTTCCTCCTCATTTATTGGGAAGAACTGAGAGGTGTGCACGAGAACCGGAGACACCACAGAGGGTTTGCCAACAGTGTTTTTTTAATATTGTTTATAATATTCTATTGTATTGTAGTTGTCATTTGTATAGCGCCTTTTACCATGTTTATAGTCTCAATGTGCTGTTCGTGAGAATGCCCTCAGGGACTGAAGTCCAGAGTGTTGGCATCATGGAGTAGGATTAGAATGCATGTGTGCATTTAGCCAAACAAGGCTTAGCAGGGCTTGCTAGGCTCCGGTAGAAAGCAACCCATGAGGTCGGGCATGTGGATGGGTGCTGAGAGGAGTCAGGAGATGGTGTGGGTGCTATAGGGGACTGGGCATGTGCTCAGCCTCATGCGCACAGACATCTTGTGAGGATAGCTCAGGGGCAACGTGCTCGCCTTGGAAGCAAGAGGACACAGAACACCACAGGTTCGATCTCTGGGTCTGCGCTTAGAAACCTCTGGGTATTAAGCCCGTTATAAATAACCAATCATATCATATCATAGCCTTACCATGAGACTCGGCTTCCACTCTCGTCAATTCTGCTTCTGAAACTTAACAAAACCGGCCGATTTGAGGAGAGGAAATATCTCCTAAAATGAAAAGGCAGATGGCCACCAGACCCCATCTGTTGCAGCCATTTTATCCTTGCATTCAAGTCCCGTACTGTTCAAGTGAGTATATATGATTCGTGGTAACAAACATTTTAGTGGGATTGGTTTTTGTGAGAAATGAAATGAGCACCCACCCGTGCGAGAATTATTTACCCATTGATTCAAGCCCACAACGCTTTTTACCACAGACATATCTGTCAAATATATAGATCTGTGGTCATTCGTGTGTTCCCAGACCGCCCTTTGATTTCATGCAAATCAACGAGAAAGCCTCATTGGTGCTGTTTCCTTTTCCCCTTACTCATATGAGTATTTAAAAATAGTACAATAAGACATCATTTGTATGGCTGTTCTAGGTTTTGATAATGTGCTTTGCTCAGTAAGATTTAGTGGCACGTTGTTATAATTATAATATTTACTGAAAGTATCCATTATAAATGAACACAAAATTACTAAAATTACAAAAACAGTCAGTTTATGTGTTAGAGCGATTAAATGATTTATTTACTTGTAATCGCTTCTTTTCATGAGAAGTCACATCATTTTTCTCTCGGACACACTCTGAATAAAACCAACAATATGTTTATTTTTTTTAGCAGCAAAGCAATGTTTAATTGTGCACTTTGGTCCTTAGTTGGATGGTAGTTCTACTTAACCATGCATTTAGTATGTACAACTGGCTCGTCATCATGACATGGCAAACTGACACAATACACCCCATGGCACTCAGAGAGAGGCTGACAGGCTGATGGAGATGATGGAGTTGAGTCAGTGAGAAGCTCCATGATGGGAATGACTGACACCACAAGGCGGTAATCCAGATAGCTTGTCAGGTCTGGCTAGAATGGGCTCTCTGACAAGCATAGGGATTTATTTTCGTTTTTCATAAAACATTGCATTTTGATTTTAAAGCAAACAATTCAGGCACCATCCTACGTCTGGCTTGATGGAGTTCAGCTCTCTGAAAAATCAATAGATTTATTATATTATTCTTAAAAATTGCATGTTGTTTTTAAAGCAACACTTGATGCAGATGGACACAGACCAATCCACTGGTTGGTTTAGTGAATGGGTGAGAGAAGTTCTACCCATTGAATCACCATGCATATTTTGACTTGTAATTGAAATGCAATTGTGAGTTTCACACTTTAAAATATACTGGGATTATCATTGACTGATGCGTAGAACACTGATATATATTATTACTAATGTTTCCTTTATATCTATCTATCTATGCAACATAGATAGGTGAAGGGGTTTCTATAAGCTACATTGTTTAACCATCAAGCTAGATGTTTCTAGACAGCAAGCCAACTTTACAAACCTGTTGAAAGCCTTTCTAGCTTTTTTGGCCTGTTTAGTCAGAAGCCAATGCTAATTCTTATGTGTTCATGAAACTTGTTTATCTAGAGCAGGGGCCTGATACTTGTGGCTCACCATGGACTATGCTGACTAGGGCTGAAGGGAGTTGTAGTCCAAAACATCTGGAGAGCCAAAGGTAGCAGCTCACGGAATTAAATGTTAATTTGAAACCCTTGCTAGCATATGTTACTTTTGCATTTAAGTCCATAGGTTTGGCACTACTTTCAAGAAGATTGTAATAATTAATTCTGCTCCAAATAGAGATGTGTCTTGTGAGATTGCCACCTTGTAAAGTTACATTATAAAAAGGTGGTACTATATTTGAAATGGGCCAGGAGGCCGAGAAGTGAGTTAAGGCAGGCTAGCTTTAGTCCAATCACCTGTCAACTTTTGCCTTTTCACACTCCTATTCCGAATGGGTACTCTACACAGGCAGCCAGGGAAAGGGCATCGCTCTTGGATCATGACCCTGGGGTGGACTAGTGGGGGGGGATCACCTGGTTGGATGGTCTGGGTACTGGGAGGGGGGTGCCCTTGGCAACTCCCTTGACTTTATCATATATAACTGCTAGGTGTACTGAGACGAGGAAGAGGCAACTGGGAGTAATGAAGACTAGTTGCTTTTACCTCTCTAGTACCGGGACGAGGAAAAGGCCTGCTGAGTAGAGGTCAGGCCTGTCCCCTTAATGATGGTTAGGCAGGGTAAATTATAAACACGCACCTGCAAGCCCCATCAAATAAGAGTGGGAGAGGAAAAAGTGATAGGTGCAGTGGCAGTGAAATTGCAGCAGCAGCAGCAGAGGGTGGCCAAAACAAACAGTGGGGAGCTGTCCATATGGAGCACATAAATGGTTCAGGGAAGAGCGGCCCGGGTGCTGGGGCTCTGTGGAATCAAAGCCCCAGAGACAGTATCCAATCAAAGCACAGGCTATTCCACAATTAAAGATAATAGTGGAGCAGTTAATAGACTAAGGGATTGAGGTACAAAATGTAAGCCCACATAACACAGCACTACTTCCAAAGTCAAGTCCAGGAGTTCCATATTGCCTGCTAATTGACTTAAGGATTCTTAATGCAAACACACACACACACACACACACACAGGCTGTTCAGAACATGCATATTTCAGGCCTTTTGATTAACATACACATACATAAGTATAAGACTGTTTTGGATATGGTCGTGATTTTTTTTAACAACCTCTGGATCCAGAAAGCTATAAATACACAGATATAACATTCAGAGGAAAACAGCTTTATTTCAAAAGACACCCATAAGGGTGAACAATAGTCCAGGGATTTTTTCAAGCAGAATGCAATCCCATTTAGAAGGCATTCATAGTTGCTGGACAAATGTAGATGCCATTTACTGTGCAGACAAATTAAATGAACAAGTCTAAAAGGTGAATTTGATCATAAGGACTAGCCGCTAAAGGCTATATGTTTATCTGATGAGGGAAGGGGGCTTGCACCTCAATTCCTGGAGAAATGCACACACATGCAGATCCCACACACCTAATAAATGTGCTTGACCTTTTGAATTTTGTGCATCCGTACATTGCAGAATATGCAACTTCAATGAACACACTGTATGACCCTTTGAAACCCATCTTCCTTCAATTAGACTGGAAGGGAGAGCACACACACATGTTTTTACCAGCAAATGACCTATAGTAGTCCTCTTCAGGACAGAAACACAGAAAATGATTTAGAATTGAAAGGGTTTCCTGGTCTGAATGCATTTACATATATAGTATGCAATCATGGTGAGGGGAAAACCCATAGCATACCATTCACATGTCAATACAATTACAGAGCAGAAGTTTGCTCCAAAGGAGACGATTCTCGCTGCAGTTCAAATAATGGTGCAAAAGGAACACACACTATCTGCAAACAGATTATGCATATAAACATACCGCTAGTGCAGTTAGAAGCAGCTGCACGCTCTATTATCTTAAATGCAAAAGCACTACATTCAAGGTGGGTCCAAATGGCAGCCACCTAAGCAGCATGAGATATAAAGTATCATTACAAACCAGAACTATTGAAGATGTAGAACTGGAATAGTCTTTAAAACCATAAGCAGATGCAGCAGCACCGCACATTGAAAATGTTATATACTGTGATGGGAGTGCAGTTCCACTCTAAATATTCCACCTGTGCTGCTGTAAAAAATCGCTTTAACTATAAGAATGAGTTTGAATACCATAATACCCAAACAAAGCATTTAGGTGATACATCATCACTGGTTGGTGAACTACATAGCCTCCTCCTTGCACTGCAACAAGTTGGCCTACATAAGCCCACATACATTTTGTCTGATTGAGGCTATGGAGTAAGAGGTTACAATTTCGACTTACAGTGGTGGCAAGCAAACCCATTCAGAGATTCCAAAGGCAAACAAATATTGTCAAAGCAACTTTGGCAAGAGGTATGGGACATTAAAGAAGCCAGATCCCTCATCTGGGTTATGCAAACAAAAGCACATAGATAGAATTCTGGGCATAGTGCAGGCGTTGCGCTTGCTGATCAGTTTGCAAAACAGTGGACTATAAAAATCGTGGTGGCAGCATTGACATACTCTGTTACATACAAAGATGAGGACATAAAAGCATGTTTCGACGCAAATAGTCCTAACCCACAATGGTTCCACACTAATTATAACTAGACTGTAAAAGGGAACACTGTGATGGTCACTATCCGTAGGTCAAAGGGAGGCCCTGGTGACACGGTACTACAAAATCAGCAGGATAGATTGAAACTAATCTCTGCAGCACATGCAAGTGTATCCAGAACCCACTTTGGGGTATTGGCTACTACACAGCTCTTGCAAGACAAACATTTATGGCCAGGGCTTAGTAAAGATTTATGGCAGTACATAGCAAATTGTTCCACATGTTTGCAAGCAGCTGAAGAGACCACACTAATAAAGGTGACAGTGTCATCTGAATGCATGTTTACGGATCATCTAGGTCCTCTGACACCCAGAAACAAGTACACATATGTGTTAGTAGTGGTGGACTCATGCACAAGATTTACCTGGTTAATATTCCCGAAGAAGCTGTTTGGAAAGAGGTAATACAGGGATTGTTGTCCTTAGAAGATGGCAGCACCGCAATCCCTTCAATCTGACAATTGGCCAACCTTATCCGGCAGCTGGGGTTGTACTCTGCATTTCTCAGACTCGATTTGACCTGAGTCAAATGAGATGGTTGAGAGAGCCAATGGGATAATAAAGGAGGCCTTGACTAAATGCATCCTTTCTTCTGGAGGTAATTGGGTGAATCATGTACATTTAGTGCAGCATAGCATAAATAACTTACCTCTCATTTCTTAATGTGAGGTTAAAACACTTTATGAGTCGATATTTGGTTCTCCTACGTATATGTCTGACTTATATCATTCAGGTCATATCATTCAGAAGCTGCTGCGGATCTGGTAAGTGCTTTAGTGCAGATTTGACCTATTTTCCACCTGCTGTTAGCAGCTCGTTCACCTCACCATCACCAGTGTTTCCCTTCCTTCTTCCCCACACCAGGCTTCCTCTTCCACTCTCTCTCCCGTTGAGGAAGAAGCTAAGAGCTTCCCTCTGGGACTGCTCCTCAAGTAGTTCATTCTGATGCTGCTGCTGCAGACCGGGTAAGTGCTTTGGCACAGATTTCACCTTTTTTCCACCTGCTGTTAGCTGATCATTTCCCCTCGGCTCGCCATCTCCTTTTATTCATCTTCCTCCTTCCCCGCACAAGCCTTCCTCTTCCACTCCCCCCACTGCTTCCCATTGGCTTTGGCTTCGGTCAGTTCACCGGGCCTCCGATGAGCTAGCCAAGAGCTTCCCTCTGGGACTGCTCCTCAAGCAGCTCATTCTGATGCTGCTACAGACCTGGTAGGTGCTTTGGCACAGATACTACTAGTTGTGCACCTGCTTTTAGCCATCTTACCTCTTTACCACGCCATCTCCATTGTTCCCCTTCCTCCTTCCCTGCGCCAGCTTTTCTCTTCCACTCTCCCTTCCGCCCCCTGCTTCCCATTGGCTGTGGCTTGGTCAGCTAACCAGGCCTCCCTCGAGGAAGCCAAGAGTTTCATTCTCCAACTGCTCCTTGAGAAACCCATTCTGCTGTGGACCTGGTAACTGCTTTGGCACAGATTTTACCTGTTTTTCACCTGCTGTAACGGCCATTCACCTCACCATCTCCTTTGTTCCACTTCCTCCTTCCCCTCAGCAGCCTTCCTCTTCCACCCTCCTGCCTGCCCCCTGCTTATCATTGGCTGTAGCTTCGGTCAGTTGACCAGGCCTTCATCAAGGAAACCAAGAGCATCCCTCTGGGACTGCTCCTCGAGCAGCTCATTCTGCTGCTGCGGACCTGGTAAGTTATTTGGAAGAGATTTTATCTGTTTTCCACCTGCTGTTAGCAGGTAGTTTGCCTAATCATTTCCATTTTTCCCCTTCCTCCTTCCCAGCACCAGCCTTTCTCTTCCACTCTCCCTCCCACCCTCTCCTTCCCACTGGCTGTGGCGTTGGTCAGCTGACCTGGCCTCCATCGTGGAAGCAAAGAGCTCCCCTCCGCTGCTGCTGCTGCGAACCTGGTAATTGCTTTGGCACAGATTTGACCTGTTTTTCACCTGCCGTTAGTGGCCCGTTTGCCCCGCCATCTCCATTGTTCCCTTTCCTCCTTCCCCCACACCATCCTTTCTCTTCCACTCTTCCTCTCGCCCCTTGCTTCCATTGGCTGCAGCTTTGGTCAGGTGATCAGGCCTCCATCTCATCAGGTGCTCTCTCATGGCAGCCTTGCCCAGGCAGCGGCTAAGGGCCCAAGCAAAGAGTACCTGCCTAAGGCACTTCCCTTGCCTGTTTGCCTGTCACCCAGGGCACCCATCCAGGGCAGTAAAGTAATCTGCAACAACTCCCAGGTAAGAGAAAACCTTTTGCCTACAAAGCCAGTGGTGTATTTGTAACTCTTGATTTATAATTTAGTTACATTCTTGTGTATAACCATTGTCTCTAAACCTTGCTGATATTCTAGCACTGTTTAAGTTAGGTGCTTTTGTAGTATTGCCACCATACTGAATTTAGGTGCATCTGAAGTTTAGCCACTGCATTGAATTTAGGTGCATTTGTAGAATAGCCACTGCACTGAATTTAGGTGCATTTGAAGTATAGCCACTCTATTACAATTAGGTGTTTTTGTAGTATATAACCACTATATTAAAATTAGGTGCATTTGAAGTATAGTAACTGTACTGGACTTAGGTGCATTTGTCGTATAGCCACTGTACTGAATTTAGGTGCATCTGAAATATAGGCACTGTACTGAATTTAGGTGCATTTGTAGTGTAGACACTGGACTGAATTTAGGTGCACAGAAGTATAGCCACTCTATTGAAGTTAGGTGCATTTAAGGATAGCCAATGTATTAAAATTAGGTGCATTTGAGGTATAGCCACTCTACTGAATTTAGGTGCATTTGGAGTATTATTATTGTTATTTAGTTTCTTATATTGCGCATATTGCGCACCATGCCCAAAGTCCTGTGTACATAGGGAGACAGACAAATGACGTAGAAACACAGTAAAAGACTAAATCAAGCACCAGACATCAGACCGAGGAGAAAGTAACCTAGTCCATTGAGTAAAAGAAATGAGTCTTTACGGCCCTCTTAAAACTAGTGAGGCATGAGACACTACAAATACTATTAGGAAGAGGAATCCATACATTTGGTTCACACACATTAAAACTAGCTTGTATCTCAAGGTAGCTAGTACAGCCACTGTTTAAATTTAGGTATATTCGTACAATAGCCACTGTATGGAATTTAGGCGCCTCTGAAGTACAGCCACTGCATTTAAATTAGGTGCATTTGAAGTAAAGTCACAAATTTAGGTGCATCTGAAGCATAGCCACTGCATTAAAATGAGGCGCATTTGAAGTATAGCAATGTATTGAATGTAGGTGCATTTGAAGAACTTTAGTGTTACCACTGCCTTAACTCTTGCTGTGTTTTGATAGTTTTGCCACTGTGTTGAATATAGCAGTGGTTTGCATCTAGCCACTGTGCAATATTTGAGAGTATAGCCAAGCACTGTGTTATATTTAACTGCCTTCTGAGTTTAGCAACTGTTATATCGAGCTGCATTTTTGAGTATTGCAACTGTCTCTTATTTAGCAGCATATTTAAGGGATCTATGTTACAAAATGTACATGCGGGGGAACCCCCCCCACACCCATACCCCCACCCTTTTTATATACCCTTAACCAACATACCATCTATTTTTTTTACAAAAAGGTATGCAAATCCCACGATAATTCAGCCCAAAAAATATATGTTTTCGGCCTGGGTTTTTTGGGATTTATTTTTTTGGATGCAGTAACTCTTTGAGTAAAGCCACTGTTTTATAATAAGCTGCATTTTGAGTAGAGCCACAGTCTCTTCTTGAGAAGCATTTTAAGTACAGCCACTATCTCTTATTTAGCTGCATTTTGAGCATAGTCACTGTCCTTTACTTAGGTTCATTTTGAGTATAGACACTGTTTCTTAATTAACGGCATTTTGAGTATAGCCCCTAGGTCATATTTAGCTGTTTTTTTTAAGTAAAGCCACTGTCTCTTTTTTAGTTGCATCAGTTTGCACTCCTTCACTGTGCCCAAAGAACACCGGTAGCATACACTCCCCACATACCCCTGCCTACAACCTAGCTTGAGTAACTAAAGCTGCAGAGGCCTTCCCATTGGTCATCCAATTTTGTATCTCCTTTCTAAGCTACTGCACCATGACCTGCCACCCTTCTCAACCCGCTACATCATTGTGTGTTACTCAATCTCCAACTGCTAACGCCAGTCCGATTCCCCCGAGGTAAGCACCTTCCTCATCTTTCTCATGCATCTTGATCAATTCCAGGTCTATCGTGGCCCATGCCATTGACATCCATGACCTTATAACCACCAACAATACCGACATATTGAAACCTTCCTCAACCCATCAGCGGTCCTGCGCATTGCATTGCCATACCGCCCGGATATGCTATACTCAGGGAAGACAGGTCAGCTTGCAAAGGTGGGGGGGGGGTCACCTTTATTTACAAGAACTCCATTACACTTTGACCTATCACAATCACCCCAATCCCACGCTGCAAAGTCATATCCACCAAACTGAACTGCTTTCCCAACTTATCTATTGCCAGCCAGCCATCCACCTCATCTACCGAGCACCAGGCCCCACAGCCAGCTTTGAAGATGACCTCAACCAGTTCATCTCCACTCACCTGAAACCTTATACCCTTATACCCTGACATCCAGCTTTACTTTTCTGATTCTTTAATTTCGATATTTTCTCAATTCTTCTGGTTATTTCTTTCAGTTTCTTTCTTTGTTCTCCCATGTTCTCGAAATTTCGACTAATATCAAATAATGCTAAATGTATACTTTCATTTCTTTATTCATGAAAGTGAATGAAGTGATACTTTACATCCACCTATTCGAAAGGTACGATGTTTCTTACAACGCCAAGCTTTTTTCACTGAGATTTTTGCTGAACATTTTCCGGCAAAACAAACTCATTGAAACATATGGGGGGTTAAGGGGATATACAGAGTAGGGTAGGGTGGTGTGTGGAATAGGGACTAGATAATAGGGAAAGTGGGGCTTATGGGGGAACCCCCCAAATAAAAAATAAAACATTTCATGAGCTTTTTTGAGTCAAAAATATTCAGCAAAAAAGACAGCAAAAAAAAAACCTTGAGATCAAAGAGCAGAGAACCATTTTGAAATCCCTGCCTGAATCTGTTAATCACGTTAATCACATCTGTGAGGATAGTGTGGCAATACTGGACTCTCTAATGAAGCCTTTTTATCGCTGTGTTTTATTTTCACTCTACTTGTATTGTAATTGTCATCCTGCTTTATTGCTTGCCTACCTTCCTTATTATGTCGGAATCGAAATGATATTATGCCTCCTATCGCAGTAATTGAATGTGTATTGGCCTACGCCAAGTTGTCTAAAATATCATGCGAATAGACTCCGCGGCAAGGTCTTGACCTTAAAGAAAGTAATGTAAGTCGCCATCTTGGATTTAGCCGCCATTTTAGGTTCTCTTGTAATGTGGAAGTCACCCTGAACATCAAAATGGAGGCTGAATGACGCTCTGAGTAAGATTCTGGCCTTTGTGAGCTCCGCACACATGAATAATTAATATGCCTGGAGGCCACTTGTCGGGGTCGCGAACTGAGACCTTGTCCTATTGCTGACCTATGTGTAAATGAACAACTATATCAGCGAAACTGATCAAAAGGCATAAACTATAGGATTGACCTGGCAAGGAACCCTAGGCCTGATCCCAAGAATGGTTAACCCGCGAGAGGGTTGGCCAAGGGCTGGACAAACCATATAAAAGACCCAAGTATTCCAATGTACGGTCACTCTACTAATGCATCGAACCCTTGTTGAAGTTCCGTTTGTCCGAAGCTATCCGTTTGTCAATTGACTTTGGTAACTGTTGTAGCTTTTAAATAAAGCACTTGTATGTTCTTTGTAACCTGTGTTGGTGTGTTTCTTTGGGCTTCCCAGCCTCATATCAATTTTATGTTTTCACAATTACATGTTGCCTCACCTGGACTTCCTTCTTGGATAGATGTGTGCATTTTTCTTTCCAATTACACTTTCGCTATCATGTTCCTGGTCTATAATGTGAGATGGATCTCGGTATCCTACGTTTGTTTTGCTCTCCTTTAATTGGCCAGGGTTGCCCTTCAGACTCTGAACCAGATCAGTGTTTTCTACACTATGTTTGCATAGCTTTCTGCTTCTTTTATGCGTTTGTATTAAAATGGTTTTCCTTCATTAAAATCAGCTAAATCTATATCCTTTGTCTTACTTACTTTTTAACTTGCAGTGCTTTGTAGATTCTGGTTCGAACATAAAGTCTGTTAGCATGTGCCTCCTTGGTCCACCACTGCATTCTGTGCATTCACCATGTTGGATTCCTGCATTAAGTGGCATCCACTCTGGAATGTGAAGTTAAGACCTTTTGTAGATATCTCACTTTAAGCTTGAAAATCACTCCTTTTAGGGTTGTGTTTTGTTCTTCCTGCATTGATCCAATCTTGGGCCAATCTTTCCTGCTCACTGAATAATGTTTCTGTCCTTTTTATTTGCAAAGTTCAAATGAGCTTTTATAGCAAAAGACCAAGTGAAGATATTTTTTGCATGGGATGTTGAGTTGTATTTTGCAGCTGAGAAGGAGGTAGAGTTGGATTTTGAGATGGGTTGTGATACGCTTGAAAACATTGATCACATAGACTCACTGTCTCTGCTACACCAATAATAGAGCAGAAAGACATTTTGTTTTCCTGTGACTTTGGCCCACTTCTTGAGTTGGGAAATTACTTGCTGATATGAAGCTTGATTTTACTAGTGCTTGGGATGTTTAAAACAATATTTGCTATGGCTAAATCGTGTTGCCAGTATTGCTAGTTACCGTTCGCAGACCCTGTAGTTTGGGCTTTCTTCTGTTTATATCTGTATTTACTCTTCATCCACTTAATTTCTTGATAAAGTGTTCTCTGAACTGCTGTCTTTATGTTTGTATTTTACGTTCTGTTTAGTTTTGTGGCTGGGAGATAAACTAAAGACCCAGAGCAAGCTCTGATTTGCTGGTTAATCTGGTGAATCTGGTGCTGACTCTGCCCTTTTTCCCCATGCACTCACCCAGAAGTGGTGTGCAGAGCACCCTGTTAGGCATATTCCCACTCAACTCTGATGAGGTATCTATTGTTGTGTCGCCTGTCAAGACTTTTCTTAGGTTGGGGGGTTTAGGGGCAAAGGAATGACCCCACTTGAGCACTGTCATTCTGCCTTATGTCTTAATTCTTCTTCTGATCACTGTCTTTGTAACCCTTATTTATTTATTTATTTTATTGTTCATTTCTAAGGCGCTTATACAGCTGGATCAGTGTTTCAAAGCACCACAAGGCAAAAAGGGAACAAGGAGCAAAATCAAACAGTGAAAAAAGACAATGAAAAAAGCAAATGACAACAGCGGTTCTACTATGCTTTGTGACATTCTGAGCGTGCAAGTGCAGAGAGAGAGAGGGGAGAGGGTACGCGCTAGAGGGCCCTCCCCCCGAGGGGGGCTGGAATTGCCAGTGTGCCCATTGCAGAAGCAACAGGTAAGTGCGAGACAGAGATCAACTGGTGACAGGTAGGTCAGACCCAACACAAGTATGCTAAGGGCCTGAAGACAAGTGGAGCGGGGCGGGTGGTGTGGACCATTCGGCAGAGGGCCAGGACCCAATTAGACTCTTGAGGGCCCATGCCGTCAATCTCAGGGACTGTGGGGGATTAGCACGGGAGGGGGAGAGGTAAGGAAGAGGAGTCACAAAGCTGATTCGAGCCTGCAGGAGACAAAACAGCCCCATTTTCTTTCCACAACATCCTATACTCACTTCATTTTCGCTGATATTTAGTTTATGTACAATTTGGTTGTGGTATGTTTAGGCTGCAGTGTGTCAGGTAAACCACAGTTAAACCACAGTTGAGAAAAAGAAATGTAGACCACATTCCCTGTCTTGCTTTAGGCCAGTGCTCTGCAATCGTGTAAACAAAGGGGTGTATCCTTCCTAGTGGACAGTGCTCAAGTTAATTATTCTATTGGACAGATACAGGGTTCTAGGCCTGTCCGCAGTTTTGTGTGAAGGTTGGTCGGCTGAGTAGCAGGTCCAAACATAAGGTCAAAGGTATGCTAACCGCTCACTGAGTTAGAGAATACAAACAGTAGCAAGCAGAAATGTATTTGCTAATCATGCAAACAGACACTTAGCACATAAAGCTTAAGAAAAAGATGTTGGGAAGTACAACATACATATACAAGAAACAATAACAATTAATAATACCATCAGTTAACAAAAAAAGAGAGGTGTAATATTTACAACAAAGTGAACATAAAATGCTGTCTTGTTAGTATACAGATAAATCTCAACAAATATTTCATTATTGACATATTCGTGTGGACACATAGGTACTTTGTGAATGAATCCAAAGGCCAAAATAAAGGCAAAGGGGGCTATATCATCGCCCAATTTTCAAGGTGCCCTGATTAGTGGAGAGTTTCCTAGTCAGGTTCATTATTTCTTCTAGTTATAACAATATATGTTCCAGGGTCCTATGGAAAACAAGATATCTTTAAAGCCAACGTGGCAGAGACTGAATAAACAGAGTCTGGTTCAAACGGGAACCATTACACGCAGGTCTTCCTGGTTTGTTACACGTTTCGGCGGATGTGCAGTAAAGTAGCGTCCGCCTTCATCAGGGCTCCGTAGGGGCGACCCTGCCGGTGCTATATATCCCAAAATCTCAGTTTTCGATCACTAGAGGGCGTGGGGCTGAGCAAGGAAGGTCCTCGAATGGGTCCTGCTGGAGAGTGTGCGGGCCCAATGCAGTAGTCGTGGTCTACAGCGTGGTTTTTGGTCCAAAGGGTTCCAATGAACAGCTCTCTCCTCTGGGGACCGTGCGCTCTCTCTCTTCACGCCAAGTCAACACAAACAACTCGCTCTGCACTCAACCGCTCTCCAGATTTTTGGGATTGACTCCCACTATCCCTCACGATTGGCGCTGCTGGCTAAGGCTGATATTATTTGTAGTTGAACATATCCAGAGAGCCAAAGATTGGAGAACCTTGTTTTAGGAAATTCTTAGATGGCCCTAGACAGCTGAAGATTTGAGTACTATTTTAAAGTGACCTTCATTTGAAATATTACATTTTTAGATTACAAATCCTCCATCTCCTCCACTAGATTCCTGACTCTAATTGTACACGGTGCTGGCCCTCTACTGTACTTTGTTGCAACACTGACAAGTATGTCCTATGTTCTGTTTGGTATTTTCATCTGTATGTGTCAACCAATAATTCCTTTGGCAATAACAACAATGCTCCTCTTAAATACTTCCATATATTGCTTAGAATTAGTATTTTCATCATAGCATTATGAGTTTCACAAACATCAGTATTAATCAGACTAACCACCATAGCAAATGGTGTACTGCTCCAGCAGTCAGATAAATGTTGTATTGGCTTGCACACATGATGGCATCACAACGTTCTATATTGGAATGTCATCACGTGTGCTCCTCTGCATGACAGATGACCATTATATGAAATGGTCACTCTTGGTGACTAGACCTGCATGGGGTCTTGTTAGGTAAAATGTCCACAGAGCTGGCAAATCTTCCATTGCTGGTTCAACCTCAGAACCTTTTGCTTTTCTAGTGGGATATTTTTCATTAATACCTCAGTGAGTGGGAACCTTTTTCCACACTCACCTAATCCTTAACTCTTTTTATGGGTGTCATTTTAAAGACTCTCCATAGTGTCTTTTTAAAGTTATCATGTTTAATAACTTATTGGCAATAAATGCCTGTTGTTGCTGAGTTGCCCTGGGGGCTCCCCATTTAACTTTCTTGTCCTAACCTTGAGTGAACTACAGTTCCCAAGGGTAGAAAGGATCTTTGGATCCATTTTACATTTTTGTAGGTGAAACCAGCACACCCCACCTTAAGTGGAGTGCTGAGGAGATACAATGTATCCCCTTTCACATAAAAACTGTAACAATTCTGTTACAGTGACGGGTTTATCTTAAATGGCTGGTGGCAGTTATACCGTTTACTAATTTGGTGCACCTTTACCGCGGGCTGTGATTACAGCTGCATCAAAGGCACCTAAGGGTGTTCATTTTACCAAAATGGCCCCTGTCTTCTTTTTCTGCCATTTTAGTGTTTCTTGTCGTTTCCTGTTCCTTCCCCTGACCTCCAAGGTGGGAAATTCATTTGTGTGATGTTTGTCTTCAGCGGGAGTCCCCTGGACACACCGCCCAGGCTCCAGTCAGGCTATAAGCACATGAAGTGGGGGAGGAGTCCAAAACTTCCCCATGCTTTGTCTTATGCCTTGCTTCAATGGGGACACATCCCAGTGCGGGACTGGCTGTCCTTATTCGACCACCAGAGGTCCCTTTTCTTGTAAAATGTGGGGAGAGAATGCAGAGGTTGTGCTGTAGTTCCTGATAAATACTGGAAACCTGGAGGCTGAAGACATGTCGACCACTGGAACAGAAAACCGAAGAGGATGATGAAGGAAAAGCAGCAAAGATGATTTCCAGCGACCAGAGAACCTGCTGTGTAACCAGAGCCTGCTGCAGCCCTTCTTTCCAATCAACCTGGGGTCCCCAAAAACGATGACCTGAACCCAGAGCCTGATAAGACCCAGTACACTCAAGAAGACCTGCATTTTGATCCATCCCACGGGTTGCTGCGACCTTGCGTTCTTGCAATACCCCAATACCCTGGGACCTCCAGCCACTGTGCGGTACATGGTCTTCCGAATTCTGAATCTCGCTGAAACTTCGTGGGCATCTTGGTGTATCCACAGAGATACGAATCAAGTCTAAAAAGTCCCCTCACAAGAGTGCTGGACCTTTAAAATGACGAGAATTCAACCCCAATGTTCTGTCTTCTTCTGGGCTCCTTGAAAAAGCGCCAAAACCACAGAATCACATTTAGCCACAAGGGACATCTTGCCTGGAGCCTTCTTCATTGATCACTGCTGCAAAGTCCCTTCTGAGGTCTTGTGTTCAGTCTCCAGGACAAGGAATCCACTGATCGGGTATTTGGCTGCAGACCCTGAAGTTCTCCTGCTGCAATCTCTTCTTCATTGCTGAGGTACTGTGTTGGTAGGGGTATATACTTATCTTAAGCCTTTTGGGATTTCTGTTTAGTCCTGGGGTGTTTTCTGTGATTGGGAGTTCCCTCATCCAGTGCACCCAGTCCCACTGCTAGAATCCTGCTGGGGTGTCTTCTGTGAAGCCCCTGGACCCTCTTCTAACTCTAAAAGTAAAGTACTCACCTGTTTGCCCTGTTTTCTTAAGGAAGTCTGACCTTTGCTACTAAATAACTTATTCTAACACTGCCTGATGGTCACTAGTCCTAGTGACCCTCCTTCTGCCACTGAGAACACTCATGCTGCAAGAATAAGGGAAATACTTTGAAGGGGTTGGGACTTCTGCCTAGAAAAGAAATTAAGTGATTTACTTACTTGTAAAGAGTTGGTTGGTAACTGTCATTCTAAGAGTGAACAGTTACAAAAGTTCTTACTGATCTTGAATGTGTGATGCACTATTCTTAAAAGTATGGTTAACATCTTTTCTTCCTTAGCCACTGTTTTGCCAGTATAATAGAAAGTAGATGTGAAGGTATTTTACTCTCCTGTGATTAGGCTGTGCCTCTTTAGAAATGTAATGTGTTGGTTTCACCAGATAATTCCTGTAGGTTAATTGTATGAGTGTCCTCCAACTGTTGGTATCACCAGGTTAGTCCTGTTAGGATAACTGTATAAGTGTCCCCCAACTGGGTCTTGCTTCCCCTGACTTGCTGCTAGACTGTCCTTAATAAGTTTACATTAGGTTGTTGACTACCTAGAATAACTATTCAGGAAAGTGTGACATTGGGTTTTACTTTCCCCTTCATTGTGAAGTTAAAGTATGTGGGTTTTACTTACCATGTGTTAGCTGTGTGCCATCCAAAACAAGTTACCAGAGTTATTGCTTACCTCAATCTGGGGTTCCCTGATTTCAAAAACATCTGTAATTGTATATTACATCCTTAGGTTTTACTCACTTTGTATAACTGTGTGTTATGACAAAAGTAGTTATAGGTTTTTACTGCACCTAGGATAAGTGTTTCACTATTCACCAAAAGTATATTGGCCAGTTGACTGTTTATGTGATTTGTTCCAAGACTCACTGTACAACTGGAAGGGTCTACTGCCCTTGTATTACCGAATGTAATCTGAAAGTAACCATTGGTCTTTTACTCCCAAAGAATAGGCTTGACCAATACTAAAAGTGTATAACAAGATTTTTACTTCCTTGGAACTACTGTTTGGTGTTCCAAATAAGGTTTATACTTGGTCCTGTGTGCTTTCAAGTATAGTGTTGTGCTTTTATACTGTGATTTCTTATTCTTATAATGTTTTAGTACTTACCTACCCCTAGATTTATCTGTGCCTACCTGTATTTAAATAAATCCTTTATTTTTACAATACATAGTGTTTCAGTGTTTCTTTGGATCATTTGTATTACTATTTCACTTGTACTGTATCTACTGTCCTCTCTCCCTCCTAAAATAAGCCTGGCTGTTCTTTCTATTCTACCCTGAACTCAGGTGGTACTGCCTTATACTAAGAGTGGAGTCTTGTATTGCCTCAGTTGAATGGTTTCACTAAGCCCTCAGTTGGACTTCAGAAAAACTGTCCTAACAGGTCTGATACTTGAAAACACTCATGGTTATGATCCACTTAACTGGTATATCAGCTTCGTTATGGCAATATATTCAATCAAATGTCTATGTGGTCTCTATTATGTCAGCCAATCCAAAAGGATGGCAAATCTCAGATGGAATGAACATAGATCCTGCATAAGGAACGAAAATGTGTCCTCTGCGGTGGCTAGGCATTGGCAGGATAACCAAAATAATCTGGCACAGATAGGTTTTCAAATTTTGGAGGTAGTCTCCAAGAATGATCCACATGAGAATACACAAAAGAGACTTGACCAGAGAGAATCCTTCTGGATAGACTGACTCAGGACCCTTACACCAAAGGGGTTAAATGAAGTACTGAACTTTGCATGTTTTTTGTGATATTATTAAATGTACAATGTTATTTTGGTATTTGATGGTTCTGTGACCATAAATGCAAGGTATTCGTATAGTGCTCAGTAAGAGTGTACCAGTATTCCCTTTGAATTTCTGTATACATTGTCCTAACAAGCACATATCTATTGGTATTCAAATGAATGTTAGTGCTCTAAATATGTGTATCAGCAGTCCTAGTTTTGCCAGTGGAAACATTGCTCTAACAGGAGACACTTCTTGCACTCATATGAACAATAAGTCTTTGCAGTATATGATACGATGCAATTTGTGACTCAACCTGTGAAGCTACAAGGTCGTTCATGTAGGCACTGTAATGTGGATTATGGTAAAATGATCATTGTGAGTGACATACCAAGTTGTTTGAATTGCTGTGCACAAATTGCCATTTATAAAGGTTGATCAATATACATACAACAAGGAATTGCAATGTATTGACATGGTTTCATGTGTGAGGTTTACCCTGGTACTATTCTGATTAGATCACCATGTTCTGTGATTACTGTACAAGCAGATTTATGATGAGCTGTGGCCGTACTTGATTTCTTGAGCGTTACTATAGAAACACCCATATATTATCAGAGACCTTATCCCGTCCTCCCGTTACCATGGGAGAACAGGACATGAGGCGTTGTTGCCATGACGCTTAAGTTGGTCTCCTTAGGAATCATATTTATGCTTGCACAGAAAATGTGCCCTCGCGGGGCGGCATTGACATATTTTGTGATTATTGCACAAGTAGAATAAAACTAGCAAGCATAGCTCATATTTGATTGTGGTAACTGTTGCGTTACCTTAGAAACACCACAATGCTGTTAAAGACCTAATCCCGTCCTCCCGTTACCATGGGAGGATGGAACGCGAGGCACTGTAGCATCAGCACGTTTGCTGACATAGCACGATGCTTGAGTTGGTCTCCACAGTAACCATATAAATGGTACTAGACGATGCAGGCCCTCGCGGGCGGCATCAGCATTAAAGAAAGGCCTGAAGCAGCTAGGTATGTCAGACACATCGGGACATATGGGCCTCATTCCGAGTAGGGCGGTAAGGGTTAACGGTCACTGGTAACGAGACTGGTGCCGTTAAACCCTTACCGCCCTACTACGAGTTCCCTTAGCGGGTCCTTCCTTAACGCCTGCTTTTAGCAGGCATTAAGGACGGGACCCGCAAAGGGACTCCGGGGTCAATAAAGGTACCGTAATTTACAGTACCGTTATTGCCGCCTTCCCCCTCCCCATTGTGCCCTATCGGGGCTCAAATGGGAATGGGGAATGGCCCTGGTGAATGGGGAGTTACCGGTCCCTCCGACCTCGGAATGGACCGGTAATTACTCTATTCACTATGCCGGAGTTTGGACGAGTTCGGAGGCAGTCATGCCGCAAATAGCAGCGTGGGTACCTCCAAACTCGGAATGAGGCCCATAGTTATCAGTTTTAGCATACATATGCAGCTTTGTACTTCAACGTAGACTTACACAATCCTTATATTTACAGTTTACGGAATGATTCCGAAGACTGAAATTGCAGTTCTTAAGGTAACATTTTGTCTTAGAAAAGTAATAGACATGATATTACATACAGTACAGAGACAACAATAGATATCTGTTTGGTTTACAGTGACAAATCTCACGGAATAAGGAATGATATAACAAACATTTATATTGTTTACATACAGACAGAAGTATGGAGAAGCCTTTAATAATTTGCCCTAACATTACTGTGATGTATCGTTTATTTTTTTTAATATTTTTCTTATGTGATGAATGGCTGACCGCATGGTATGTACATAATACAAAATGTGATATCTTTTGTTTTACTTATGGATGTAGTTCTAATATGTATGTAGCCCTGAAGATGGAGCTAGACTCCGAAATGCATCGTCTTTGAGTCACATTGTGACTTAGGAATTGTTCTGCCTCAAAAAAGCACATTACTATATTGGTTGATGTTGGATTAAAACACTTTTTCAAACATGTTTGCAATTGTGTGAATGACTTCTCGAATGGAAGGGTGACACGAATAACTAGAAAACGAAGGACTTGAATCACAGAAAAGAAACATTAGTACAAGAATCATCACGATTGAATCACTCGGTCTCGAGCAACATGAGAGCATTGGGCATCACTGGGTGGACACACCTGGTTCCTATTTTTTGAACTTCAAGTCAGTAGACACGTTTTTGCATTGTGAAGTATGGCCTAGAAATATGGCCACAGTCTTTCTGGCCATATTTCTAGGTCCTGCAGATTTGTTTAGAATATACGCCAAGCCAAAGGGAGACTGATATCTTTTAAAACCACTTTTCTTACTTTCTGAAACTATCCCTTGTAGTTGGCAGTGGTAGTCCATACTGCCAAGGACAAACCTGTGGCCAGTGGGAAGTCATCCTCCCTGGGACATGTTGGGTGCTCTTGGATCAAACTATTTATATGGCTTACAATAATCTGGGTTATTTTCCTGGCTCAGTCTGTCTCAGGTTTGGCAGGCAATTTCATTTTGTTACATCCCTTGTGGTGAGAGACTGCTCCTGCCTATTCTGGTGTCTTGCGGTGGTGGAAAGGTGTAAGAGGGGTGTTTCCTGTTTTTTGGGGTATAACCCCACTTTCTTTAGTGGTGCTGTGTTGGCTTATTTTTGTGTTGCATTTTTATCATCATGCAGAATCTAGACCCACCACCAACATTTTTAGCCATGCCATCGGAGCCGCCAGTACCATGGGAGAAATGGAAAGACCTGTTCAAAGTCTATTTTGTGGCATCTGTTTTCAATAGATTCTCAGGTGAAAGGAAGTTTTCAACTCTCATGTGTTGTGTGTGGCCTGAGGTTGTAAGGGTAATAAAGAAATTACAGATGTATAAGGTCTTGATGGAGAAGATGGCAGAAGTGGGGATGGTGATGGTTTTTATGGAAAAGCAGTGAGGAAGTTGGAGGCTCAGTATGGCCAACAGGTAAACATTGTGTTGAAAAGGTATACTTATTTTCAAGGAAGCAGGGGATTGGTCAATCAGTGGATGGATTTGTGGCTGATCTTTGAGGGTTGCTGGCATCATGCAAATTCACTGGGAGGGAGGGTGAATACATCCTGGACCAACTAATGATGCACACATCTAATCCCAAAATTCAGGAATAGTTATGGCAGGCTAAGAACCCGCCATCACAGGAGGCTTTGGCAATAACAAAAGGTATGGAGCTAACAAGCAGGTGTTTGAAGGAGGTGAATGCCAAAAGTGGTGAGGGGAGCGTGAATGTGGTAAAGGCCAGTGGGGAAATAATGGAGACCGGCAGTGAGGAGGAAAAAGTGTTTGCAGTTAAAATGTTTCACAGCAGGGGGCAGTCAAAATGCTCTACATGTTATGCTTAAGGTGTATTACCCGAGATGTGGGTTTAAGAAGCATGCTCCCAATCCTAAGGAGTGTCCTGTCATGAGAGGGAAGTGTAGGAAGTGTGACAGATCAGGACATTTTACCAGATTTAGCAAATCCAATAATAGCATAACAGAGGGTGAGGCAAGTGTGAAGTGTGTGCTGGTGGAGAAACAGGAATGGTCTAATAAGATTGTCCACATTTTGGGTGAGGTGGGACATGATGAAAACACCAGGGAAAACTTGGATTGTAATTACATTCTGGAAAATAAATGCAAATAAGTCTGATTGGTAAAGACAAGTCATAGAAATTCATGGATGAGGTGGGGAGGAGGTTTAGTAATGTGTTCCACAAAGGGATAGGTAGGTTTCTTATTTATTGCCACAATATTCATTTTTTGGAGGGTGCCAGGTCATATGTGCATAAGGTGAGGAACCTACCGTTGGAGGTGTGGGAAAAGGTGAGGTTGGAGTTGCAGGGTCTATGTGAACAGGTGGTCATTGAACCCATTGAATGTAGTGAGTGGTTGTCTCCCATTGTCGTGACCCAGCGTCTGGATGGTTGGATTAAGCTATGTGTTGATTTAAGGAATTTGGACAAAGACACGCCTTACCCAGAGTTAATGAGATGTTATCAACTATGGAGGAGGTAGGGTGGTATTCCATGCTGGACCTGTCGGCAGCCTACCTCCAGGTAAATTTACACTACACATCAAGAGTGCTTACTGCTTTTATCATCCCATGGGCGCGTATCAGTTTAAGAGATTACCTTTGGGCTTGGCATCAGCGCCTGTTGTCTTTCAGAAAATCATGGAATATCTATTAGGGGATATCTCCAGAGTAAGATGCTTCCAGGATAATATTGTCGTGGGAGCTAAAACGGAGCTGGAACATGATGTGAGAGTGAATGAATTTCTGAGATGGCTCGAGGTGGTGGGAATGCCTGTGAAGAAGGACAAATGCCAATGTAAGGTACATCAGGTATCATTCTTGGGTCACAGATTGTCAGGAAGAGGTCTGGAAAGAGTTGGTTAATACTATTTAGGAAATTAGATCTCCATCAAACTTTTATGAATTCTAGTCGTTCCTAGGTTTGATGGAATTTTATGCCAAATTCGTGGAGAAATGTTCAGCAAAGAGTGCTATATTAAGAGAAGTAAAGACTGCATTTGTGTGGGGGGAGAAAGAAGAGAAGGGAGGCAGGAGAAAGAAGGAGGAGGTGGCTAATGCACCCATGCTACACAGGTTTGATTCATTGGCAGAGACTACAATTACTGTGGATGCTTCAGTATAGAAAGGGTATCGAGGTACTGGTAACATTTGCATCACGGGCCCTCACAGCAACAGAGTCTAGGTATTCCATAATTGAGGGTGCTATTGGGCTTCAAACTACTTTAAAACGTATATGTGAGGAATTCCTTATGTTATAAAAAGCGACCATAAGCCTGTGGCACATTTATTTACCACAAGGGGTTGGGTTTAGCCACACCAAGGATTGCTAGAACATTACCTGCATTGCAGTGATTTAACTTTGTGGTCAAAATTGTTCGGGGTATTTTAATCCTGTCGTTGATTGCTTATCAAGGTCTCCTAGGATGGGTTTTACAGAAGTAGAAGTGGTAGACTATGTGTGAATTGCACAGGTGGTAAATACTGTGGATAGTGCCTTTTCCAAAGAGATCTGGTTGGAAGGCATTAATAGTTCACCATTCTACAAGGTCAGGGATGAGTTGAGTCATTCGATGTGGGCTTTGGCCTGGGGTGAAAGATTGGTTCCCCCTACATCGCTTCAGAGAGAACTGGTTTAGCGTGCTCGTGGAGGGCATCTTGGTAAGAGCTTAACTAAGCGCAGGCTGATGGGTTAGTTCTGGTGGCCCGGCCTGGATGACATGGCGAATGAGGAGGTGGGTTTTTGCCTCTCTTGTGGAGGCAGTGATGAATCGCTAAAGACCCAGAAGATGGAGATTGGGAATGTGGATGTTCCGGAGCACGCATGGGAGAAAGTGTCATGGGATCTATGAATATGTTGGGACAAGAACATAGATTTGACATTCTAATGGTGGATTATGCTTCAAGGTGGTTTGAGGTGGAACTTTTGGAGAGCATTTCCACCAAATGTGTGATTGATTTCATGGAAAGGTTGTTTTCTAGAGAAGGATATCCTAAGGTTGTGATTTCTGATAATGGTGTTCAGTTGGTGTCACGGGAGATGCAGGAATGCTTGAATAGTAATGGCATTGAAAATCTCTGTACCGCTTTTTGCAATCCCAAGGCCAATGGGCTAGTTGAACGTACCAATGGTATCATTAAGGAAACAATTCAATTGGCATTTGCCAATGGTGTTGATCGGAGGAAAAGCATCCAAGAAATGATGAGGGCGTTCAGAGATATGCCTCATGTGTTGACGGGGGTAACACCTTTTGAGAAAATGAGGGGCAGGAAGATGCGTTGAGAGTTATTCCATCATTGATTGGTTGTGGAGAGAAAATGTGCAAATGAGCAAAAGTATTTGGAAGGGAGGATGGTGTGTGTTGGTGATGTGGTGCGCATAAAAAAGCCAGTTAACATGACAAAAGGATGTTCCCGTTATTTTGATCCCATTCAGGTGATGAGAGTAGGGAAATGACATGTTGTGACAAGTGACGCTAGGCAGCACGGTCCGTTTTGCCATTGTGCACCACCCTCATATGAAGGAGAATGTTTCAGTGGATGGACTAGGTGATGAATTCAGAGATGGGGGAGTTTACTGGTACAAGGGTGATCCTTACAGGGGCTGCAGTATGGATCTTAGTGGGGAGATTCCTTCTTCATTGCGTGGTATTGATTCAGATGGTATTCGTGAGGACTCACAGGAAGGGGCACAAGGGGGACGTGATAAGGTCTCGGGGCATCATGGCATGGAAAAGGATGCTGATTTCACCACAAGTCGGCTAAAAAGGAGACCAATGAAATGTGATGATTATGGAACTTACTGTACAGGTACTACACATGTTTAATCATTGTTATGTTTCAAATATATCACCATGCCTTTATCCCTCACAGTTGTTACCTGATATATGTAAGAGGAAACATATGTCGTGTTGTCTCGTGCATGCAATGGCATCCCAACGTTCTATATTGGAATGTCACCCTGTGCGTTCCTCTGCATGACAGACTACCGTTATATAAAATGGTCACTCTAGCCCTGGCATCTTGGTGTCTGGACCTGCATGGGTTCTTATACTTCAACACACTTATGGTTATGATCCACTTACCTGGTGTATCAGCTTCTTTACGGCAATAAACCTCTTGTATGTATGCAACATCTGAACTTTAGTGCTGGACCACCATTGTAGGTAGTAGGAGTGGCTTGTGTTAAGTATTTCAAGCAACCCGACTCATTACTGGCTCAATACAGGATACCAAGTACATTTGCATGCTCAAGTAACAATAACTAACATGCCATTACAAATATTTCATGCAAATAGGAGGCAATTCTTGGCTCAATGTTATGTTTGAATATGATGTATTTAGGTCTAAAATCCTTGTCCACAGGCCCCTTCTCCTTCAGAAAAGCAGCAGGCTTTGCAGACTTGCTTTGCCTGAGCACTGCTTAGGGATTGGTCTTTCAGGCAGTGAGCAGTAAAGAAAATCAAACCACACAGTACGTAAAATGAAGGAGTGTATTATAGCAAGGTAGTGTTGCCTTCTGTTTTGTATTGTTGATATGCACGCTGCTGTTTTTCCTTCTATGGCATCACTTTTGAGTGAGGTTCTGAAGCGGAAGGCTGGAGCTTTGAAGAGTTGACTAGCAGCAATTGGTGGGAACTCTCCACACCAACAGGTGTCTTCCCTCAATGTTCTCAAAACATAACGTAACGTTTACAATTCGCTAGCTGGAGCAGTCATGCTTGAGCCGATTTTGACAAGTGGCAACGAGGATCGGAAGATCGTTCCCTTAACGGGCAGCAAGGCTGCTGACCCACCCTAATGAAGAGCAGAGTGCACCAAACTCCAACAAACATTCTGAATCTGTATTACATGAGCGTCCAAGCCCTGGCTGCCAGGTGAACAACACAGAAAAAGAAGGGTGAGAAATCAGTGGTCTATGGTCACCCGCCTTCACTAGAGCAAGCAACCAGAAGACATGGAGTGGAGTTCTCGTCTTATCTGATTCTGGGCGACTGCTCCAATATCATCGAGAGATGCAACCCATTCTTCGCGATCTTTCCAATAATACCAAAAGAGGCAGACAAATTTGGGGGGAACTCCGCAAACCACACAGTATGTCACCATCAGTGCAGCCAATTCCTGGTGATACGGACAGGAGGGTGAAGACATCTTGAAGGGAGGCTCTTCTCTTTTGAGCATATGTCCATATGAAATACAAGCTTGGAATGCATAATACTGAGCCACTTCCCAAGATGGCTTCAAACTCCAGTGACTCGACCAATACCCTAGAAACAATAGAAGCAGGAACTTTTAACATATCTGGATGCTACCAGTGTGATGCAAATTCCATGTTAATTAATGACCTAGGGTCAGAGAGGCAAAGAATGTTCAGCACACTACCTCTTAAATTGGTGTTACTGGGCATGGACATTAATTTCTTTGAGGAAGCATTGATGAGTATGGAAATGTCCTATGCACCCATGATCAATGTAGTAAGGGATCAACACAAACTCTATACACGCTATCAGCAGGCGGGTGAGAGAATCGAGCAAATGTTGCAGCACTCAGAACTCTATGACGTGTGCATTTGGGCCATTACTCAATAAAGTAGGGAGATATCAGCCATGGTGAGATTTAAGGACAGACAGATTAGGGAAAAGTTATCGGTGTCTCATGGAGGCAAACCCTCCATGGCCAAGCACTGTCAACGGCCAACTCCATGGACCAAAATAAGGCTTGTGCTGAAGAAGTCGAGATGGAAAAACTGCTGTACCACCTTCTCCAAACTTCAGCAGAGTCAAAGTCCGAAGACTATCCAAACGTCATCTCTGCAAAACAATAGGGTGGAGTGCCTCAGGCTCTGTGAACCAGTGGGGTAATTCCAAGGCATGGTCAGGTATAAGTACATTTTGTGTGGGTTGTGGCAAACAAGGCCAGTTTTTTTATGGTTTGTAGCCCAGGCATGAAATTCAGAGAACAGAACAAGTGGAACCCAAAGCAGCAAGGTGCATATCAACAATATGAAGCAGAAAGCAACACTTGTATCAACAGATATCTGCAGGCTCGACACTACCCTCCTGCTGCCCTTCAATCTCTCTCCCACTGACTCTCGGAGGACCGGAGCACTCTGAGTGAGCTCCTGGCATAATTGCCAGGATTCAAACATGTGCAGGAGGAAGGACTTACTCAGGCTAGCACATCCGAGATACATGTGTAAATCAGCTACCAAACTGTCCCTTCAATCCAAAAACCAACCATCCAAAAAAATGATGGGTTTAAGGTTTTGAACTAATCAGAACCAGTGGCACTGTTCTGCGCAACCTTCGACTCCACCGTTTTTTAACCCGTCTCCACCATTGCAAAAGGGGTCCACCTGTATTCAAATCAGTCAGGTGCTGCCACCGATGGGAGCAGCCCTGCCCAAACTGCTAGACCAGGTCCCCTCTGCACAGAAAAACAAGCAACCCCAGACATGTTTCAGCCTTGTTGGAGCTCATCAGTGGCACTTTCAATGTACCAACCTTGAAATTCATGAACAAAGTTCAAGCAAGCACAGGATCAATTAGATCCGAATACTTATCAAATCCAAAATTGGGCTTAATCCTCACATATTCTGGAGCCAATTTTAGCATTCCACAGGCAGTCACCATTTTCTCTTCATGGCACTCTTCTTGAAATGTTTTGTCTTAATATTTCAGACTTTACCTTATTAATTAAAGTAGGGTTTAGCCAAACGTCCTTTTCCTTCAGTCCATAAAGCCCTTTCCTAATATGGACTCCTCAGGGCAAATTTGATGTGATGCTGTCACCAGATCTATTAGAAATACATCTAGCTCAAGGTGTAAGACAGTATTGGGCATGCCCCTAGGTAACAATAGGATATTCTTGAGAAATGTATTCTCCACCGCACTCAGGGAATTTAGGTCTGCAAACCCCCATATCTCAGCTCCATAAAGAGCAGTAGACGTTGCCTGTGTTCTATATAGATCCAGGGCAGCTGAGATTGCATCTCCCCCATGCTTATTAAAAAAGGTTTGAATACAGCCACTATGTTTTTCTAGTGAGGCCGCAGCCTTGAGAAGTTGGTTAAACCAGGACCCACTTTCAGAAAACCATATTCTGAGGTAATCATACCACTTTACTTGATTCAAGGGGAGACCCCCGGCACTAGCATACAGATTGCACTATTTCTGGAATTGTGGCATGAAGACCAGCATTTTGGTTATGCCTACATTGAATGAAAAACCACACTGTTCACATTTATGCATACATGTAACAAATGTTGATCTCAGGCCGTGTGGGTAAGAATAACATTGTCATTGGCAAAAAAGACCCCAGGGTACCTTCTCTGGGCCAGCCTTGGAGAGTCCTTACCTTCAGCAAGCAATGCGTCAATGACTTCCTCTATAAAGATGTTAAACAATAGTGGAGCCAAGACACATCCTTGTCTAACTCCATTTTTAACATTTTTTCTGTTACCTCTCCACCCAGGAAATTCTAAGAACTGCTTTGTTCCCCTATGAAACATTTGATATTAGTCCTCGAGGGGCATCTTCTTCCTCTCCAAAACTTGCCAGAAAAGGTCCCTCCGTACACTATCAAAAGCCCTCCTGAGATCCACAAAAATGGTGTACAGCTTCATCTTCTTCAGGACTACATATTGTTGGATAATGTCGTACAGGCTGAAATTATGATCAACCATGCCGATTCCAATCTGAAAGCCTGCCTGTAACGTGCTTATCACCCCAATTTCTGTTACCTATGTCTGAATGCTTTCCAAAACCACCTTCACAAATATTTTTCCATAGCTATCCATCAATTATATTGGGGCGGTAGTTTCCCGGGTTCTCCTTCCCAACCCTTTTTGCAAATTGGGACGATTTCTGCCGATCGCCAGTATTCCAGCACAATATTTAAGCAATATGACCCGAGCGGCGGGGGCATTACCGACTCAGGTAATGCCCCGGGGCCCATAGTTATAGGCCTGAACGAAGCGAGGGCCTTAACGAAGGCCCTGGGGCATTACCTGAGTCGGTAATGCCCCCGCCGCGAGGGTCATATTGCTATTAGTACCCCGGCCCGCATTATATGCGTGACCGTGGCACTAAAAGCATTTTTTTCTGTCCCGAAAAGCCGCGGCGTTTCTGGACATAAAAAAAAAAAAAGGACCAAGACAATGGCCACCGGGAAAGGGAAAACGAGAGTCCGTTTTCTCTTTCCATGGCGGCCTTCGGGAGCGGACGCGCTGGGAACACAAGTGTTGGTCTCCTGCCTGGCCGCATTTACTTCGGAACGTAGCTGCCCCAACATGTGGGCTAACTGGTCGGTTTCTGATGTTTATATGACGCCCAGGTGAATTTTGATGTGAGGCTTTGTGTTCTGTAACGCTCACCTGGTATCCACGGGGACGTCACTCAGCCTGTTCTGACCTCGTACGACTTGAAACCCCTCTCTGGAGGCTATTCGACTGGAGACTGGGCCTGAAACACAGGATTGGTAGAGTTTAACTCCCTATTGTCTATGTGTGCTTGAACCCCCTTCTTCCCTGGGGTCCAACCCTTCCCTTTGATCCACAGCTCACCTTGTTTTCTTGGATAGCGTGCTCTCTGTCCTGCTTTCAGCGCAGGGGCGCGTTGATTGATGTGGGCTCGTTGCTGCCTAGTTACTTCACTGGCAAGAGTCCGACAGGTAAGTATAATGAGTCTTTTGAACAGTTCTCTAAGTTCGTTCCTTTCCTTTCTTAGATGATGGCTGGCGTCCGGGGATGGTGGCGTGCTGCTGAGATGAGTAGAGCTGAAGGTGAGTGAGAGCGTGATGCGCGATGCCCCCCTTTCGTATTTGTATTGAACTGAGTTCTTTTCCTGTGTCTTTTAGGTGCTGCAACGTTTTCAGCGTGGATGCCGGTTATGAAGAACAAATGCGGTGAGTAAGCGCGGTATGCGGCGCCTCTAGATGTTTCCACGCTAACCTGGAGTGTCTTTTCCCTCTTGCAGATGGATGAGAAGTTCCGGAGACAGAGTTCCCCCAGAGCGGCTGGGATTCAGGTAAGCGTTTGAAGCTCGTACAGTATTTAAAAATAAGCGAAGATTTGCAGAATGCTTACTAATGCCTTCTTTCTGTTCTTTTCCCTTTTCCTTAGGAAGCGGCGTGCCGGGATGGGAATGACACCGCCGAAGATGCCCGCAGAACAGAAGGAGCGATGAATGATGGGCAGAAGCGCTGCAAGGTAAGGCTGTTCCTAGCGGTGTTCTTGTTCTTGCAGGAGCTGAGCGCAGAAGAAAGATGCAGGCCTACTGGAGACCGATCTGAACATGGTGAGTGTCACGCTCCAGGTGCAGAAAACACAAAGCATGTTTCTCAGCCTGGGCATGGCTTAAATAATCTCTGGGTATCCCAGGTGTCTCTGGGCCGAACCACACCCAAAAGACTAGACTGCACATGCAGTTCTGGGAACCGAAATATGTGGGGGTATCCATCTTGTCCCCATCAATGCACTACAAGCCCAATCCCCAATGTTATCCTATGGGAGTGAGTGAGTCTGGTGCCACAAGCGTCAAGTCTGACTCCAAATGGGTCTTTGGAGGGATGGAGAGGCCATTGACGGCCATGTAGGTGATAGTGGCATGGCTCCAGCTTGACATCTTGGAGGGCTGGGGACATGAGGGGCAGGAATCATGACACTCACATCGGTCCCCCTCTGTCAGGCTCAGACCTCTCAAAACAAAGTTTAACAATACTTGCAGGGGCTCCCTTCCCCAAGCTTATTAAACTTTGGGTCTCCCTCAGTCGGGCTCAGACGGCTTTCGGATGTTGAAGACTTTCAAATGTGTGTAGCTTTCTTTACAGACCTCCGCAGGACCACTTCGAGTTCAATGTACAGCTTCTTACTTTTCCCTTCTCTCTGGGTTAATTTTGCTCACTTCGCTTTCATAGTTCATTCACTTTATCGCTATAAACAATGTACCTTTCACAGAGACTTTCGAGTGGGCTACTTCCTTTTGCCGGACAACTCCGTTACGCGCTATTGCTGATTTCACAGCTGTCCTTACTTCAAAGTTCATTCACATATCTTCCTTTCTTTGCATCTCATCCACACATGTGCAGCCTTCACTTGCAATATAATGTTGCCACTTCAATTTTTTTTTTTAAACATCCCAGTTTCTCAGGTTGCTTGCCAAATCAATGGCTGTGTGCTTTTCGTTCTTAATTTTTATGATTTTCTACTCACGAGTCAAGGTTAGTGCCACAGGCTTGGCCTTGCCTCCCCAACTCTGCTGTTCACCTGGGAGGGTCGCTGGTGTCCTTGAAACACAATGCAGCCTTCTGCTTTGGGCTCTGGCCTCCTTCATGTGTCTTTTGCTGCCTTTCGGAGGCAACAACCTCTGGTAGGGAACTACTGGGTTTTTCGACTTGCTGCTCTTCTCCCTGGGTCCGTTGCTCTGCTCCAGTAGGTTTGCCTTCACCACAGAAGTTCTGCTCACACTCGTGTTCCCCCTTGCTCAGAGGGTGTCTCTCGGTTCTACCTTTTATCCGTGTGAGGAGAGCTAACTGGTATCAGGTGTATGCACTTAAAGTGAAGTGCCTGACTTTGCTTGACCCGATTAGCGGTACATGTCCCATATGATGTATATGAGTTAGTCTTGTTACTCTCAGTTACCCTCTTCCTTGGCCCACTGTTTGTCTAAATAGAGGGGGGTTGGAACATCAGAGAATACTAAAGAATACGAGGAGTGTAAAAACAAATGGGGGAATACTGCATCTCACCATTGGCTGTCTCAACTCCACTCCCCGAAGACTTTGAAGGCTGCAGGCCCTGACAAAGAGCCCATAGACATTTACAAGGAAGAACAGTCTTTATGGGAGCCGATTCTGTGGAAATTGTTTGGTGCCTGCATAACCACTATTAGTACCGGCGAGAGTCAAGCAGAATGCAACACCCTGAGGAGAGAGCTGATAGTAGCCAAAGAACGCACAGATGATTTAAGCCGGCAACTTCTCCAGTCACAAGCAGGGCATGCACCATTGCCGGGAAGCGTGTCCTAGATTCCAGCGCTATCAGCCAATCCTGTTCAGATAACCCTTCCTGGGACAGTTCCCTTGGCCCCGCCCGAATGATTTATGGGGGATCCCAAGAGGTTTGCAACGTTCATGAACCAGTGCCACCTGCACTTCCTTTGTAGGCCAGGGGCCTTTCCGAATAACCAATCACGGTTCGCTTTTGTGCTATCCTACCTGAGTGGTAGCGCCGCAGACTGGTCTGTACCCTTTGTGGCCCAAGACGATCCTTTGCTGCATGACTTCAGGGGCTTTCAGCAGGAGATGGAAAAGCTGTTCGCCTGTCGAACTCATGGGCAGGCATTAGACAACGAACTTCTGTCCCTACGCCAAGGGAATCAAGACCTATTAACATACATAGCCACGTTCAATAGACCCGTAGTTGAAGCAGAATGGCCAGTGGAGAAGAGAACCACGTTATTTCATCAGGGATTGCAGGGGGAGCTCAAGGTTGTTCTCACACAAGTAGTGAACCCCCCGAAAGACTGCTCAGAATTCATTGGCCTTGGTGTTCAACTGCATCATAGGCTGCAGGACCGAAGAGCAGATCGAACCAGACCGGACCCTCGCCCTATGTATGTGCATTCAAAGGACAATACTGCCTGAACAACGGAAGGTTCAGGAGAACAAATGCAAATCAGGGGGTCAGATCCCCCTTGACTAAAGTGGAAAGGGATAAAAGGAGACAGCAGCAGTTATGTCTGTAATGTGGAAGGTCAGGTCATTTCCTTAAAGAGTGCCCTGTGAAGCCACCGAGGAGGACGGTAGGGGCCACGGACAAGGAAGATACCATCAAGGAATCGGAAAACTCCCCAGCCCGGCAACTGTAGGGGTTCACTTGTCCATCTGTGGTCTTCATCAATCACCAACAACCATCACGGATGCACCCAGTAAGAGCGTACATAAACAGTGGAGCCGTTGGGAATTACATCGACAAGGATCTTGCGGCAAAGATGGGGCTTCCGTTACGTCCTAAATCAACCACTAACAGTGTTACCACTGTCGACGGCACGGAAATAGCTTCTGGTCCAGTATCTTAATGCACTGCAGCTTTAACCCTTCTGTGCCAGGATGGACACCAAGAATCTACTGTTTTCGACCTCATTAAGGCACCACAGTTCCGGTTGATTTTGGGAATGCCATGGTTGGTAGCTCACAATCCTCGAATCGATTGGCGAGCAAAAGAATTGGCCTTTCCCGAGACTTGCGCCCACACATGTTATCGCCAAGAGAAACAACCAATAAACACCAGAACCTCCACGCCTGCGACTGTGGCAATCGGCACCCTACCAAGTGAATACCAGGACTTTCAAGATGTCTTTCAGAAAGAACAGGCTAATAGCCTGCCAACGCATAGACCATACGTTTGCCAAATTGACCTGATACCCGGTGCACAAATCCCTTGTGGGTGAATTTACGCAGTCACGGAACCAGAAAACCAGCACCTGAAGGCCTATCTTGACCAATACCTGGCCAACGGGTTCATCCATCCCTCGAAGTCTCCAGCAGCCAGTCCTCTATTCTTCGTACCGAAAAAGGAGGGGGACTTGAAAATGTGCATCGACTATCGCGCACTGAACCAGATTACCGTAAAAAAAATGCTACCCCCTGCCACTGATCCCTGAATTGCTTGATAAAGTCAAAGATGCCCAAGTCTACACAAAACTAGACCTGAAGGGGGCATATCACCTTGTTCGCATAAAACAGGGGGACGAATGGAAAACCGCTTTTCGCACCAAATATGGCTTGTACAAATATCAAGTAATGCCCTTTGGCCTTTGCAACGCGCCTGCTGCATTTCAATACTTCATGAACGATGTCCTACGGGAGTTGATTGATGTCTGTGCTCTAGTGTACATCAACGATATCCTAGTATATTCTGCATCAAAGCAGGACCACATTCAACACATCCGATCCGTATTGGAGAAACTCCGTCAACACCAGCTCTACGCCAAGCTCGAAAAGTGCTCATTCCACGTCTCCGAGGTGGAATTGCTGGGCTTTATTCGCAGCCCGAATGGAATCTGAACAGATATACACAAGGTAGATGCTATCCTGAACTGGCCATCCCCAAATTCATTCAAGGGGGTTCAAAGTATGCTGGGTTTTGCAAACTTCTACCGCCGGTTTATCTCAGGATTTTCGCAAATCGTGCACCCCATCACGTCATTACTAAGGAAAAGCAACAAAAAGTTCCAGTGGACAACAGATGCCGAGGAGGCTTTCCAGGAACTTAAAGCAAGATTCACATCTGCCCCAATCTTACGCCACCCTCGCCCTGATCTCCCATACCTGGTGGAAACAGACGCCTCAAGCATGGCTATGGGAGCCGTCCTCTCACAAAAGGACCCCGAAACAGGCCAGTTACGCTCTGTTGCTTTCTGGTCGCGTGAATTCACACCCCCTGAACTCAATTACGCTATCACAGACAAATAACTCCTGGCCATTAAGTCAGCCTTTAAGGCATGGCGGCACTACCTCTTGGGCGCCAGACACACAATCACTGTAATAACTGACCACCGGAACCTCCAGTACCTTAAAACGTCAAAGCCCTAACCCTAATCCTCACGACAACTACGTTGGGCTCTTTTTTTTGCTGAATATGACTACGTGATTACATTTCGACCAGGGGTGAAAAACGGGAAGGCCGATGCCCTTTCCCATATGGGGGTGGAAGAGCAAGGGTATCAGACCCCTGACCCAATAGCAATCATCCCGAGTGACAAGCTCATAGGAATCACAGCAACCATAACTCACAAAGAATTACATGAAGAAATCCAAAACCTGATGAGTCTGGAGCAATTACAAGCGTGGAGTGCACAAGGAGAACATTACATGATAAAAGATCAGTTGCTCTACTTCAGGAATCGTTTATTCTTACCAAAACAAGAACTATGTGAACAAGTCATGTCCATTTATCATGATTCCTTGATCGAGGGCCACCCCTGAATCGCTAAAACCCTAGCCAAGGTAAAATGAAATTATTGGTGGCCCACGTGGCGTAAAGACATTATCCCATTCATCCTATCTTGTGGAGTGTGTACTCAAAAAAAGTCATCCAAGCAGAAACTGGCTGGGCTATTACAACCATTGGAAATCCCACCAGCACCCTGGCACACGTTGTCCCTCGATTTTATTACTGACTTACCACCCAGTCAAGGGTTTAACACTATTCTTGTGGCCGTGGACCTATTTTCAAAAATGTCACATTTCATTCCTCTTAAGGGGCTCCTGAATGCTTCCACTCTGGCAAAGGTATTTCTTTAAGGCATCGTATGGCTCCATGGGTTTCCTTCAGTTTTGGTCTCAGACCGAGGTACTCAATTCGTATCTAACTTCTGGAGAAAATGCTGCTCTATGGCCCAGATCGACATCCGGCTATCCACCAGTCACCATCCCCAAACGGATGGCCAAACTGAGAGGACAAATCAGACGCTCGAGCAGGATCTGCTTTGCATGTTACACCAAGCTGAAGGAAGCTGGTTCGACCTATTATGGATAGCTGAATATGCTTATAATAATTCCCTACACACCAGCACTATGCAGACACCCTTTTATACCATGCATGGCAGGCACCCACGTACTTCTGAGTTGGACGTTCCTACAACCCTGGAAATGCCAGCAGTCAAAACCTTGCAAATGACCATTTCTCAAACCTTTAAAAGGGCAGCTGAACACCTACTTCAAGCTAAGAATCGGCAAAAGAAGTTTGCTGATCAACACCGAGCAAAGGCCCCCAACTACCAAGTGGTAGACAAAGTCTGGCTGGCGTCTAAACATGTGTCTCTCCTTAAACCTGTTCAACCTGGGACCTGGGTAGCAATGCCACCTCAGCCAGTAGTAGTCGCCGGGGAGCCAGAATTCGAAGTCAAGGACATCCTAGATTCAAAGTACGTCAGATCCAAATTATACTACTTAGTAGACTGGAAGGGGTATGGTCCACAAGACAGGACACGGGAGCTTTGTGAGTACATCCATGCACCTCGCTTTCTTAGACGATTTCATCAAAACCATCCAACCAAACCAGGACCAGATAGAAGAGCCACCTTGAGAGGGGCCTTGGGGGGAGTGCTGTCATGATTCCTGCCCCTCATGTCCCCAGCCCACCAAGATGTCAGGCTGGAGCCAGGCCACGATCACCTACATGCCCTCAAGGGCCTCTCCATCCCTCCAAAGACCCACTTGGAGTCAGACGTGGCACTTGTGGCACCAGACTCACTCACTCCCACAGGATAACATTGGGGATTGGACTTGTAGTGCATTGATGGGGACAAGATGGATGCCCCCACATATTTCGGTTCCCAGAACTGCATGTGCAGTCTAGTCTTTTGGGTGTGGTTCAGCCCAGAGACACCTGGGATACCCAGAGACTATTTAAGCCACGCCCAGGCTGAGAAACATGCTTTGTGTTTTCTGCACCTGCAGCGTGACACTCACCGTGTTCGGATCGGTTTCCAGTAGGCCTGCATCTTTCTTCTATGCTCAGCTCCTGCAAGAACGAGAACACTGTTAGGAACAGCCTTACCTTGCGGCGCTTCTGCCCATCATTCATCGCTCCTTCTGTTCTGCGGGCATCTTCGGTGGTGTCATTCCCATCCCGGCACGCCGCTTCCTAAGGAAAAGGGAAAAGAACAGAAAGAAGGCATTAGTAAGCATTCTGCAAATCTTCGCTTATTTTTAAATACTGTACGAGCTTCAAACGCTTACCTGAATCCCAGCCGCTCTGGAGGAACTCTGTCTCCGGGACTTCTCATCCATCTGCAAGAGGGAAAAGACACTCCAGTTTAGCTTGGAAACATCTAGAGGCGCTGCATACCGAGCTTATTCACCGCATTTGTTCTTCATAACCGGCATCCACGCTGAAAACGTTGCGGCACCTAAAAGACACAGGAAAATAACTCAGTTCAATGCAAATACGAAAGGGGGGCATCGCACATCGCGCTCGCACTCACCTTCAGCGCTACTCATCTCAGCAGTACGCTGCCATCCCCGGACGCCAGCCATCATCTAAGAAAGGAAAGGAACGAACTCAGAGAACTGTTCAAAAGACTCATTATACTTACCTGTCAGACTCTTGCCAGTGAAGTAACTAGGCAGCAACGAGCCCGCATCAATCAACGCGCCCCTGCGCTGAAAGCAGGACAGAGAGCACACTATACAAGAAAACAAGGTGAGCTGTGGATCAAAGGGAAGGGTTGAACCCCGGGGAAGAAGGGGTTCAAGCACACAGAGAAAATAGGGAGTTAAACTCTACCAATCCTGTGTTTCAGGCCCAGTCTCCAGTCGAATATCCTCCAGGGAAGGGTTCAAGGTCATAAGAGGTAAGAACAGGCTGAGTGACGTCCCCGTGGATACCAGGTGAGCGTTACAGTGAGCTTGTGTTTTGAAGAGGTCTGAGCCTGACAGAGGAGGACCGGCGTGAACCTTTTGTTGGAAACGTTATTTGAAAGACCAGAAAGAGAGACTTTAACGTGGAAGGCCAGACGGGCCTCAATCCACATCTTGAACTGTTTTGTGTTAAAAATCCGAGACAGAGTGTGTCATCCTGCCTACAAAGACCACCTACTTGGTGTGGTCTAACGTGGAGACAAGAACTCATTTAGCCACATTTATTCTTTATATTTGAACTATGATTTTCCTATACATACATGTCTCTTTTATACACTTTTTGTACATCTGATAGGGCAGGCATTGGGTTTTGTTAGCATAGGCCATTTTGATTTGACAGACTTCACTAGGACTGTTTTATTAATTATTTGTTGGTCAAGACTACTCCCATCGTCTTATAGGGCAGAATAGGAGTTTTTCCAAACCCTGAAACTTTAATAAAGGTTTTACAAATTGTATGTTTTGTGTCAGTGTTATACTTGTGATACCATGCTTCCCCTACATATGGTGTCATGGACGGGCTATGGCTCCATTGATAAAAGTTGAGAACCCATGCTTGAAATTCCCATCCTACCGGAAGGGGAGAACAGAATTATTGAAGTCCTTGATTCTGATCGAATACCCACCATTAAGGAGATCGTTTTCTCCCATCTTCAAATCCTGTTTAGTCAACATGATTTGTTATTCAAAACCCAGGTGCTATTAGACACCCTACCAATAGTCCATTATCAAATGCAACAATGGGACCGAATAGTCTTAAAAATAAGACCCTCCCATATATTCATTAGACATAGTGCCTTAAACCCACCTTTTCCCCAACCTTTTTTTTTGGTACCAAAACTCCTTCATCAAGATCAAGCTCGGAAGGTTCGATTGACTTCAAAACCTTCTCTGTAGAGGTTGAGACCATATTCTTCTCTGAGTCAGAAAACTCAAAAGAGGGAACCCTTACCTCTCCTGAAAATATGGCCGATATTGAAGCAGTCGTAGCTCAACTGGCCATCCATTCCTTTTGCAATGTCTTTTTTCCCTGATTATTGTCCGTAACCCTTGTGATGTCTTTCTTCTCCCCAATAGGTGTGAAGAAGGCCACACGGAGTCGCAGTGTTTGGAGCGAGTCCCAATGGGTGCCAGAGGGGTTTACGAGGTTCCCAAACAGAAGGTAAGTTGGGGTTTCAAGGTTGAGCGCAAGGATTGTGAGTGGCACGACCAAGTGTAAGATATTTATGTAGTCTCTAACCTTGTGCGTCCTTTTCACTTTCAGGGATGGCCTGGCGGCGTCAGACGGGAGGCGGCTATCCGAAGACCTGCTAGCGGTTAATGGGTGGATGGATCCGTGAGGATGCTGGGCGAGAAGAAGAGCTCCCGTGTAGTTAGACACCTGGAACAGGTGTGGATGCGCCTCGACTCAGATGACAATGGCAACCAGGTAAGATGCGATGCGCTGCAGGCGATGGGACTGCAGGAGTCAGGTAAAATGCGCTTCCGGCGATGGTGTTGTTGGCGTCAGGTAAGCTGCGTTTTGAGCAATGGTATTGCTGGAATCAGGTAAGGTGCGCCTTGAAGATAAGGTGCCGGATTCAGGTAAGCTGTGCTTCAAGCAATGGTGTGGCTGGAGTCAGGGAAGGCGCGCGCTGAAGATGATGTACCGGAATCAGGTGAGGTGCGCACTGAAGATGATGAACTGGAATCAGTTAAGAGCTCTTCAGGCGGCAGTAAGCGTTACGCTGCAAGAAGCAGACTAACGCAAAGCGCTTGCATGCGGGTGGGGCAGGCTTAAATAGCCTGGTCCCAACCACACGCCTTTGGCTCCACCTTGAAGTCACAGTACCAGCTGCACCTCCTCAGAGGTATTCTTCCCTTCCTCTCCTTCCCCCAGAAGCTCACTGTCTCCCGAGCCCTGGTTCTCTCGAAGCTGGACTACTGTAACAGCCTCTATCTTAATCTGCCTGCCTCCACTCTCCGCCCTCTGCAACTCATCCAGAACAGAACTGCGAGACTTGTCCTTGGCCTCAAGCCCAGGGACCGTATCTCTCCAGGACTGAAATCTCTAGATTGGCTCCCAGTGGCTGCGAGGATTAAGTTCCAAACCCTCTGCATTGTACACAAGGCCTTCTGGGGCCTGGGGCCTAAATACCTTCAACTCTCTCTTCCTAAAAATCTTCCTTCCCGAGCCCTTCACTCATCCGTCTCCAACTCCCTCAGGGTCAGCCGCTTCTCAAAGCAACGAGCTGGGGGTAGATCTCTCTCCACGGCAGGGGCCTCCCTTTGGAACAGCCTTCCTGCCTCCCTGAAATTTGAGGAGAACCATCTCCGGTTCCGGAAGCACCTTAAAACCTTCCCCTTTGCTTCTGCTTTCTCTGTCCCTCTCCCCTGCTAAATTCTTCATTGAAATTGCACTGAATCTGCAACTGGCCCACTCTCACCGACCTCGGTCCTGGGCCCAGTCACTCTCCACTTGCACTGCCTCCCTGGCAACCCCTGCACTGCGGGACTGTCTCTGTATCCCTACAGCCCCCCCTTCCCAGCACTTCTGCACTTACCTTGCACTTGCCACCAGCTGGCCCTATTTATTTATTTATTTTATATTTTTTATTTTTTTATTCTACTTACTTGTACTGCACTTCCCCCCTCCCCTTCCCCTTGCACTTTTCCCTTCACCTACCCCTGCACTTGCGCGTTCTGAATGATACATGGCCTAGTAGGATCGTTGTCTGTCTTCCCCTTGTTCCCCCCTCCCTGCCTCGTCGCGCCTTGAAACACCTGTGTATAGGCGGGTTACAAATGCCATATCACAAATGCCATATCATATCTTGTGGCCCCACCTTGCCACTCCCGGAGACTGCTGCATGTGCACCTCTATGTTTCCCAATGGCCACGCCCGGCCTGGATGCACGTGGTGAGCCTGCTGGGGAGGAAGTAACACGTGCCCCAGACACAAAGTGTACAGAGCACACTTTCCTATGAGCCTGGCACCAAAGGCACCAGGACTGGGTCCATTTGGACCCTTTAGATTATAAAGATATTGGTCGTTGCCCTGTGACCATGACACAATGGGAGCAGTCCTTTCACAACGGGACCCCTGAATTGAATTATGCAATCACTGATAAAGAACTGCTAGCAATTAAGGCAGCGTTCGAAGCCTGAATACATTATCTTCTTGGAGCTAGACATACAGTCACCGCCGTCATTGATCATCGCAATCTACAATATCTGAAGTCCGCTAAAGCGCATTCATCACGCCAACTCCACTGGGCTCGCTTCTTTGCGGAATACCACTTTGTCATCACCTGTAGACCCGGAGTACATAATGTAAAAGCGGACACCCTGTTTCGCATGAGTGAGGGAGAAGAGGCATTCACTACACCATACAACGTGGCCATCATCCCTGAAGTACGAATCCAAGGCATGATTGTTGCAACCACCACTCTAGACAACTTAAAATCTGACCTGCAACATTGATGAGTCCACCAGCGCAACAGGAATGGCTCGGAAGGGAGACCGGTATACGATCATGGACAACCTACAAAACTACTAAGGACGATTTTACATCCCGGATAAGAAATTACAGAATCAACTCATTGTAAACTATCACGATTCATTAGTTGAAGGGCATCTGGGAATAGCCAAAACCCATGCTAAAATAAAGAAAAACTACTGGTGGCCAACTTGGTGAAAGGACATTATCCAGTTCATCACAACCTGTGGCACCGTGCACAACACAAGTCTCAAAAACAAAGTCCTGCAGGTCTGCTACGTACTCTGGAAGTACCCCAGCACCTTGCAATACGCCATCAATGGATTTTATTACAGACGTTCCCTCCTGTAACCGATACAATACCATCTTAGTCCTCGAAGATCTGTTTTCCAAAATGGCCCACTTTATTCCCCTGAAAGGTCTCCCAACTACTTCTACTCTGGCTACTGTGTTTTTGGAACAGATTGTCTGGCTACACGGGTTCCCATTAATATTGATATCAGACCAAGGAACTCAGTTTGTCTCAGCATTCTGGAAAAGGTGTTGTAAAATTGCCAAAATCAACCTCCAGCTATCTACAAGCCACCACCCCCAAACCGACGGTCAGACCGAATGGACTAACCAGACCCTCAAGCAATACATAAGGTGTATGCTGTAACAAACCTAGGATACCTGGAAAGAAATACTTTGGTTAGCAGAATACGCATATAACAACTCCATTAAAACCAGTACGGGACAAAGCCTATTAAACATAGTGTACGGTTGACATCCACAGGCATCCGTTTTCGACCCACTCGAATCATTAGAAATACCTGCTGTAATGACCTTACACAAAACCCTCACCCAGGTGTTTAAGGAAGCAGCAGAGCATCTTGCCAGAGCCAAAGAGAAACAGAAGCTGTTTGCGGATCGACACCTCAGGGAAGCTCCCAACTACTAAGTCAGAGACAAGGTTTGGTTTGGTTAAAAACATCCCCCTGAAAGGACCATGGGCGTTCCATCCCAGATATCTGGGACCCTACACTATCAAGGCTGTGATCAACCCTGCGGCCATGAAATTAGAATTGCTGGCCCACATGCGGATTCACCCAGTGTTTCATCTCCCTCCTAAAACCATTGAGACCAGGTATGCGGATACATACTCCACCGGATCCCAAAATAGTTGAAGGAGAACCAGAATATGAGGTTAAAAGGATCCTAGACTCTAAGATGGTCCTGTCCAAGATATACTACCTTATAGACTGGAAAGGTTATGGATCCCAAGATCAGACCTGGGAACCCAGTGAGCATGTCCATGCTCCACGATTAATCAGGCAGTTCCACCGCAATAGCCCCACTAAACCAGGGCCAGGAGGGAACCACCCATGAGAGGGGCCTTGATGGGGAGTGCTGTCATGGCCACAGGCCCAGAACACAAAAACCACACCATCTAGTGATGGGGCAATGGGTCACTAGACTCACTTATGTCCCTTTGGGACCTATAAACACAGGGGCCCTGGCTGGACTTAGTCCTGGTGCCTTTGGCACCAAGCTCATATAGAGATGTGAGCAGGAACACTTTATTTCAGTGCAGGAGTGCTTTTATTTTACAAGAACTTTCCAGGAGCTGAAAGCCTTTATTCCAGAGAACATCCTCATGTGCTGACTCATCGGGTGTGGCTCCCTAGGCCTGGTCTTCATGTGCTGACTCATCGGGTGTGGCAGGGTGTGGCATACAGGCTGAACCTGGTGGGCGTGGCTTCATAAGCTCAGCTATTTAAGCTGCTCCATCCTTAAGGCCGGTGCTTTGCGTTACTGTGCACTCGCGTGCAACGTGACGCTCACCGCCGCTTGGACCAGTTTACTTACCTTTGAAAACCACGCATGCTCCTGCATACTCATCTCCAGGAAACCGGTGCTTCATCGCTTCATCTGCAGACTCATCTGCTGACATCCAGTGATCTTGATCCCGATGCTGCAGCACCGCACTCCGCATCCACAGACTTGGACCCTGTGAAGAAGAAGAAAGACAAGGTTACAACATCTGTCCTAGGGCTGCGCCGCATTTGAACCCTGTGCACCCCCTAGTTAACAATTTACCAGCTACTGTACCGCTGCAGCTTCGTTCCTCATTCCCTCCGGCTGTCGCCTCGAGCTCCGCAGCTTCTGCCGGGCCGGCAACATCACCTGCTAGGGAAAAAAGCAAAAGAGTAAACGTGAAAAGTGGAACGGACAGGAATACAAGACAACAAACTTTACAATACAACAAAAATAGACAAGGAAAGACAAAGGCAAACAGGAACACTTACCTGAAGTATAGTCGCTTAGTCGCAGCAGGACTGGACTACCACGTACAGGGACCAGTGAAGGAACTCGGTCCAGATCATACAAGCACCCCTGCCAGAAGCAGCAGAACCGAGTGCTCGCCAAAACAAATCAACAGGTGAGCTTTCCAGGAACATTGCATCCCACAGGTACCACGGTTTGGGAGGAGTCTGGAAGGGGATCAGGCACACAAGCTGGCATACTCACGTCCCCTATTCTCCAGCCAGGAGCCGTCCCGAGCAGCATCACCTATTACCACCAGTGACCAAATAAGCACAGAGGGCAAAGTCGGACCCGAGCGACCTCACCCCCGGGAGGGCTCAACCGTGCCCCAACGCCTCCACAGAGACGAGGTGAGCGTAACAATCATACACCCAGGCACACTCTGAGTGACCTGGACACATGAAGAAGCAGTTTCTTCCTGGCAGATGCAAACCAGGCAACACAAAGCAGAAGGCTGAGGGGCTGCTAGAGAAACATGGAACTCGAGGGATGGCCAGGCGAGAATTCCTTGTGATCAAAGGGTCATAAAAGTTTAAGCGATGGAGCTGTGCAGAAGAGGAGAATATTGCTGATGAAATAAAGTTGCCTTATTCCCCTCCCAGATGACGGCTGAGGAGGAGAAGAATCATCTTTACAGAGCCATGGCAGCTTCATACGAGGCATTCCAGAACTGAAGTCAGAGACACACAACAAGTGAGTAACTGAGAGAAAAGAAAGCCTGGTTGTGCCAGAATCAAACGAAGGTGCTACCATGAATGAAACTGTTTCAAAGATTGAAAGGTATGTGTGGAAATTCACTGCACGCAATACAAAATAACAGAGAGGTCCTTCGGGAGAAGCTTGCATTATGCAGAGACTTTGTGAACGCTTTTTAAATTGTGTTGACCTGTAACCAAGTGGAAGAGATAACGAGATCCCGATTGAAAGTCATAAAATAATATTGAGAGTGCCAAGAAGGCGGGAGGAGTAAAAGCAAAGTTGTGAATTGTACAGAAGGCAAAAATGTCAAGAACTTTGTGTAACTCCCAAAATTGCCTGTAACTGCTGAAGTGGGAACAAAACCTCGAATGTGCATTCTGAGACTTTTTGTCCGAAAGAAACTAATTGGATCCCAACGGACGGAAGCCACTGAGATTGAGTATTGAACTGTACGAGTGACAAAAGAAACTACAGTACTAGCAGACACTGGAAAAGAAGATAGTACCATGAAAGTCGAAGTGGTCAGGTATGATTTAAATAAAACCCCATGACGTTTCAAAAGCCTTCCACGATAAAAGCCTGGAGAAGAGAAAGACCAAAGTAAAAAGTAGATGAAGTCTGTGTTTTGACAAGCAAAGTAAACTTTGTTTCAAGGTGGAGCAAAGCCTGTGTTAAGTCAAGAGATGTTCTATTGCGAACCCTTTTTTTTATTTCTAAGACTCTGTCAGAGTGGTGTGAGACCAGCTGAACCATTGAACTGTCCCAACCACCCAGAGTGGACACGAAGCTCAAACAAGCTTCCTTGTCCTGTGCTGAAAACGTGGGCAAGGGAAGCCAACGGCTCAACTATTCTAACATATTAATTCTTGAACACTTTTCTTTTGCATATCCCACACAATTTGGTATTTAGAAGTAAGGATTGGCAATAGGTTTATTAGTATAGGCCCTTTTATTTTGAAAGACTCCACTAGGACGGCATTAGTATTATTTGATGGTCGCAGCTTGCTCCCATCCTTAGTTTTAGGTTTAGATAGGCATTTGACCAAGCCATTTGAATTTCAATAAACACCCTTAAACTGTGTGTCTGTTTTAGTGTTTGATACCATGCCTTCCTTACAACACAGACACGTCCTTTTAGTTTCGAGGTAGGGAAGGTCCTCTTTAGAATAGGGCTAGAGAGGCGTTTATCCAACCCATTTTTATTTAATAAAAATGTCTTTAACCAAGAATACAACAACCTTGTGTCCGTCTCTCATTTTTGACCCCTCAGAGAGGTTATTCTCCAATGGGTTCCCAGATAGATTCTTCCAACTCAATTATTCCAGTCCTCAGAAGGGAACAAAGGGAAAAAAAGTGGGGAGATGTGCATTTGAAGTGACTTCATAGGGACACAATTAATGCAATTCCTTCACAATGCATGCCCAGGAAGCTGGAGAGACCACGTGCACACAGTGAGCCAGAAGGGGGCATGGAAACTCAAACTACTCCATGCTCCATTTAGCTAATGTAACCTATGTAATGCTAGCTCAGGCATAGTCTTATTTTGGCACGATGCTGGTTTGCAATGGGGTCAGATTTGATGTTTGTAATGTCAATCTGGCACTCCCTTTTACCCCTTATTGGTGATGGCCGAGGCAGCTCCTAAAAATTCACTGCTATAGAACACGCCCTGCTAAAATGCCCAAGGGACATGATTTCACAGAGAGTGATGGTTATTGTGCTGCTTTCTGAAGTGGAGCAGTGCTCTCACTTTGCTAAAAAACTGCAGAAAGTAAAACATAATAAACGTAGGGTTACAAGTCCAGAATGGCTTTTTACAAGCACCATTTACCCTGATTTTGTTGGCTTGACATTTTAATTGACTGGTCTAGGGATCCAGCCTGGGAAACGTTTTACTTTGATAATATCTGGTCTGCAGTACTCTGGCACAAAGCTTAAATGATGACAAGCAGGATGAAATGAAAAGCCAGTCCTGTTCCAAACCAGAAATGATGCAGTTACTGGAAAATCTTGTCCGTGAATAAAGGTTTCATTCCTTTCAGCCTTATGACTGTTCCCAGCAATGATGAAACGGCATACATTAATTGCAGTGTTGTAACGTTGATAGAAATAGGTGCTGGCAGCTGGACATTTCCAAACGTATTTCTCTTCAGTCCATTTTCACAAAAAGTGCGGACACACAGCAGCCAATTACCTCACAGATCTTCGCAAGAGTCAACCAATGAAAACCAGCACATTGTAATATATGTGCACATGCTGTTTTCATGTCTAGGGCTGGACTAGGGATTGCATTTTCCATAACCCAGGCCAGATCCCACATGGGCCAACCACCCCCACTCCCAGACAAGATGTAAAGGAAGGGCTGCTGAGCAATCTGCAAATAAAATTGATTTTACAACAGGAGATGGAGTCCTTATCTTCTCCATTCCAATGTGACACAGAGACCCTGGTGGATTTTTTAGGGGTACCAACGGGGACCACTTTGTATTTAAAAAGGAATTCAACAAACACCTTTGCATATATTACAAACAATAATCAACAAACAACATTATGTAAACCAGCATTTCGTGTGTTTTTGTGTGTAAAAGGGCCCTGTTTTCATGGTTTTGCGTTAACAGACCAGCTCTCCGCTTGCTTGAAGGGACGTCCAGTGAGGCTGGCTTTGCTCCGGACTGGCCTTCTTCTTCTTCTTCTTCTTCTTAATTATCGGAGGTGTGGGCGGACCCACGCAGGCGCTTCCCCATCCTATAGGATGATGTGCACCGTACCCACTAATTATTATTTAGCTCCATTTAAGCTCACAACTCCTCCCACCTCCCCGTCTGCCTCACAAAATCCAACATCACACTACTCCTCCTCCTGCCTCTCTCTCCATCACCTCCCAGTAAAGTCCTCCCACTCAGCTCAGCCACACCCAACGCAGTCAACCGAACCCTCATCAATTCTCTCTCTGCAACATGTCTCTCACACCTAATCAAAAAATGTCCCACCGTTTCAGGCACCCCACACACCGCACAGTCCCTTGATTCACGCTTCCCTATTCGAAATAGACAGTCATTCAGCCCCACATGACCTATCCTCAACCGATTCAGCATCACCTCCTCCCCCCTCCTCCATTCTGAACTCCCTGCATCCACCTTCACCGACACTTTCCCATGAACACCGAACATCCACCTGCCCTTCACCCCACTCACCCACCTCTCCTGCCACTCATCCAGGACCCGTCTCACCATCACAGCCTTCACCTCATCCACACTCAAACGCAACCTCACATCAATCACTCCCCTCCTCATACCCTCACCCGCCGCCAGATCCGTTTCTCTCCCCAACCCTGGGTCGAGAGGGTGTGTCCATCCGGAGCTGACGGAGTAAGGTCGGGCAGTGCGTTCCCTACTGGTGGCGCTGTTCTGTGAAGACAGCGCTGGGGCCTGATCATGCTTAGCTGCGTGTGACCGGTTTCAAGGTAGGAGGGAGAAAGTGAGGGGGACGAACAAAATTCTCAAACTGTATGGTGGTATACCTTATGCCTGTTTCGCACAGATGTGTTTGGTAAAGTGTACACTTTCTGTCAAGGTGAGAAGAGGACCGACCCGAGCAGGTCCATTGGTCTCTCAATACGTGCTGAGTGACTAAAGTTTACTCAATTCCACTGATCTAGGCACCCGCAAGGGTAGTTCAGGTTGGTGGAGAGATTGATGATAAATGTTTGTCATATAAATTAAAGGAATTAAAAGAGAACAAAAAAGAGAAAAAAAAAACAAGCAATGGAATGTGAGGGGAGCGGGCACAGACCCGTTCTCAAGTTTCCTCACAGGGATTGCTCAGGGGCCAGCAAGCATCTGCGAGTTCTGGGTGCCTGACCACTACGATGTAGTGTCTCACCTTCCACCTTTCAAGGGAAATGTTGAGGTGCAAATGTTCACAGAGGATGGGGAGCTGCTAGCCAAAGGGATCACCCAGGGCTCTCTCACCCCCTCCACAGCTGACTCACAAGGAGCATAGGCACCCGTGAGAGGCAGCGTTTCTTGGGACCAATATAAGGCAAATCAACAAGCGGTATAGGAGCATCTTGGGCAGAAGCGGGCAGTGTTTCCGTGATGGACATCTGTCAGGCAGCCACGTCGGCGGGGCAGAACACTTGGGCACAACATTACAAATTCAACATTCATGCACACGAGTCCACAGCTTTTGGTGCAGGAGTTTTGGGGGCAGTCACTGAACATTGATGAAAGGGGAAGTGGAAGTATCTGCAAGACATTATGGTTCATGTGGTTATTGCCCCAGCCATGAATATGTGTGGATATACCGCAATTAAGTAAATGCTGGGACTAGGAAGGAGGATGGGGAGGTAATTAATTAAGTCTTCTTCTTCATCACAGTACTGATGACCCTCCCCGAACACCCTTTGAAGGATTTATGGGGCCATATTAGAAGTTGGTACAGAACTGAAGGGTGCTGTGTGAGTCATGGTGATATACATTACATAAGGGAAGGGAGAGGAGCAAAGATAAAAAGAAAAGAAGGGTCCTGGGAGCAGAAGCGGCTACCTCAGCAAAGTACTGTGACGAGGAAGAACAGGACTAGAAGTATTGGAGATTTTGAGTAAGTATTTCCTCAGTTTTCGACCCACTAGCCAGACCTGAAAGCGTGTTATTTATTGAGAACGGACACGCTTTCTGACCCATTTTAATGGTACTTAAATTAAAGATCTCGGAAGACTGAAAGGGTGGATCAGTTCTGCCGTGATTCTCACCTGTGGCCTGCTGGTTGATCTCTAGCGAGTGCTTAGTTTACTGAGATATCAGTTACGGTGACCTCATTTCAAAGCACTGCATCGTTTTTCATGGTGCTTTCTAATGACCTCTTTACCCAGAATAGCAGCTTTTTTAGAAAAAAGAAACTGTTCTGCACCGCCTCTGGTTCTTCCGTAGCCATAACAGAATAGCAACATTTCCGGTAAAAGTTCTAACAAAGTCAGCGGGAAAACAGACTTCTGTCGTGTTTTAAAGTCCAGCAAATGTCTATTTGGTCGCCTGTAGTTAAGAAACTTCACAAGGGTGACTGGCAGCTCAGAGGTTGCTTGTTGCTATTTTGAAAGAGCCGCCATGTTAAAAGTGGCACAATGATTGAGCAAATAATACCCTCTCTGCCATGGAGGCTGTAATCACACCACTTCCTGGATAGCTGTGAAGCTTTTGAGAGGAAGCAGAAGCAGCAATCTATCCAGTGACGCGTTTTGGAAAAGAGGAGGCTGCAGGGCTGTACTCATACCTCTCAACCTTTTTTGATACCAAGGCGGGTGAAAACCCAGAAAGGCCATAAACATAAAAGTAGGACTGCCGTAAAAACATGAAACGGCAGTCCTACTTCTATGTCGCTGACCTTTTATTAGTAATTTAGACATTACATTCACAACATTAATCTCAATGACAAAATTCTCCATTTAGCCATTACATTGACAAACTTCGCCCCTTAGCCATTACAGTCACAATCTCCATCCCAATGCAAAGGTCCTGTTGCTAATTACCTTTCAAAAGGGGGGTGCTCCCCAGCTTCACAAATTTTCAAGTGGAAACCAGTATCTGAACCAGTATGGTCTGGTCCCTGCGCCCAGTGGATCAATTCCTCACCACCCGCTCCTTATTTTTTGTCGCACTCCTGTACTCCTGCCCCCTGGCTATGGGGGAGTCTTCCCCTGAGCGCCCCCTCTTTCACAGCTACGCTGGTACCTGGACCTAGCTTCTTGCACGAGCGTACGCTCCCGGAGGTCTCAGAGCATCTGATCCACGTCACCAGCTGCCACCATACCTTCTTGAACTGAACCCTTTTCTAATGTGCCTACTGATAATCCTTCCGGAGCTTCTCTTTGGAATATGCATGTCTTACCTAGAGCTGCTAATCCACCCATCTACGCATTATTCCACATTTCCCTGGACCATGTGGATATCCTAATGCAACCAGGTATTACAGTATACGTTGATGTGGCAACCACCATGAAGCACCTGACGTCACCTCACTTAATACAACATAAATTGGCATTTATTATCTACCTGGGGAAATGGGCTGTGGGGTCAGCCGTGACCATATTCGAACCTGTGACTGTGTAAACCACCCTGGATTTGAGCTGATTTAATACAACAGGCTGAGCTACCTTACCCAGAAAGTTATCATGCAATACTAAAGGAACCGTATGCAGTCCCACCACTCTGTGCCATTCCTTAATTGACCTTTAGGCCTTCTAACCTTCTAACATGTCTGCTCTAAGTTGTCCTCCCTCCTGATCCACACAGTGTATTATTTAATTATATTATTTATATACCCCTTTTGCCAAAGCAATATAAAACATCTCTCTATACAATCATTATAAACAACCAACATTGGTGTTATTACTGCATAGGAAAATGGGTGGCTGGGTCAGCCATGCCTGTAATCAAACCTGTGACCTTGTTGTAAGACGAGTCCCTTTTTTATCAATAAAACTCTGAAGAGTCAAAGAGGCAATGCATGAGATATGAGAAAAAGAAAAATGTATTAAACTGCCGTGGCAGAGAAACATCTAACAGACATTCACATTCAAGTAGAGAAAATGGCTGGAATGTTTCAAACTTCTTCATTATTCATTGCCTGGTGTGATCTACAATATAGGTGCTTGCATACATTTCACAACTTCATCGGCCTATTTTAACCACATGATAAAGGTGACATGCTTGTTAGTTAGCTCATGTTATGTTATGTTAAAATATTTTTATACCGTACACTATTACCCTCTGCGTGGTCCCGTGATACTCTGGTGGATCTGTAAAGCAAGAGGGTAAGGTTTAGGTGGTGAGTTAGAAGGAATGAGTGTGAAGAAAGAGCAAGTGCAGTGAAATAATTTCCGTTATCATGCGTTTCATTTTAGACAGTGATTATTGAAACATGTATCAGTCAAAACTGGTTTACAATTGGCTGCTCCAGGAGGAGTAGATGTGGAGTGAGTAATTACATAAATCTTGACCTATCATTATGTGAGATATGAGAGTGTGACACATAAAATATAACATTTTAAATCTCTTCCTATTTACCTCAGCAGTTGGCACCATCGTACTGTTCTCATCAATATGAGCTGCTTACCATCAGTTCATTTTGTAACTCCATTGTTGGAAAGAAAAATTGCATTCCCTTCTTTACCTCTCATGATTTCATCTGTCCAGTCTCTGACCTTATGTGTTGGGTGCTTAATTGCTTGTAAACTTTGTTATTTCATAATAGCTCAAATGTGTATGTGTTTGTGCAGTGCACATTGGCATAAAATTGGTTCCATGTAATAATGTCCCCGCAAAAAAGTAGCTGCTTTTTGCATAGACATTATTGCATTGAACATGCAGGGGACATCCCCGTAACATCAGTTTTTAATTTTTAAATTTTTTTAATGGGAGCAGGAGACATCCCAGCAACCCGTCCCCATACATAATGCCACCATATATAAAATGTTGCCAATGACTTTTCCCAGCGACATTATGTATGGGGACATTATGTGTGGGGATATTTTTACCTGATACCATAACATTGTCTTTATTTACTATTTCATTCATACAATGTGAATTATGTGTGGGCTTTTGTACTGAGCATTGCTTCCTAATTAATTTTATTGTATGGGCAATGGTGCTCGCATTAGGTGTGGCTTCATGGATTGTGCCTATCACTGTTGCATTCATGCAGTGTTAGTCATGTGAGAACTGTTGTATTGTTCATTAATTCCTATTTGGGGCTACACTGTGGATTATGGTGTTTTGCATAACTGTTTCTTTGACAAGGAGAGATCTGCAAGTGCGATTTTCCCTAGAGGGGGCAGTGCTGTGCTATGGCTAGTTTAGCTCTACAACCATGCTCTCCATATCTTGCTGCGCAACTCCTGCCAACATGTGACCATCATTAAGTTGTGTTTGGTTGTTCTGGCTATGGACACAAATTGTTTTAACTCAGTGAAACATGGCTGTGAGGACTCGGCAGACCTGATGTGTTTTGGCCAATCAGTGTACAGTGTCTTGTCCTTAAACTCTGGGGTCTGGTATATTTTCTGTTACTCTTCCAAAACCTCACTACTGCACACTAATCTCTAGGAAAGCATTTGCCCCCCGAGCCCCCTTGCTTTGTCCAATAACTGCGAGGCATTCAGCCTTTGGCTGTGTGAGTGTTGCAATTTGGAATATGTGTGCCTTTCTTGCAGGGTCTGGCTTCTGTTCTCTGCTGTGTGATGATGGGGAGTCTTTCATGCTTCAGGAAAGGCTAACTAAATCTTGAGGCTTACATGTATTGTGTTCAGCTAATATAAAACAATGGTGTTCATTTACTCTTCATTATTAACACTCCTATATTTCTCTGATTGATGTTAGATGCAGCTAGGGCTGATTAGGGGTACATGGTTATGGTTGTCTACAAGAGGTACATTATGGCCTAGTTGAAGCATGGTTACTGGTGCCCCTTTGGGACTATGCAGGAAGCCTTTGCTAAATGGGTCTGCTCGCTTCATTGCAGTGTGCTTTTTCATAGTGACTTTCGCAGCTTGTATTTTTGTTCACATTTAGGACGTTGAATACATTTGCCCATGTGTTCATACTCCCCTACATTCCCCCTTTCATCCCTTCAGGGATGAACGTTTTTCTAAACTGTCTTTCATAATCTGCTCTTCTAGCCACTCATAGACACTTCTAGGTATCCATAGTTTCCCTACATCTCTCAGGTCTCCTCCATATATAATAGGATCCCATGGGGTACATTGCAGATACCTTTTTGGCCATTCTAAAGTGGTATCAATGTAGCACTCAAGGTAGTTAGTGGGGTCTGAGGGTTGTGAACGTAGGGCATTTTCAGGGCAACCGCATATACTAATTGGGTACCTGCTTGCTTCTTATGTCTGTTTATTTATTTTCTTTTTTGCATTTGTATAGCGCACAAACAGCCCTTGGACATTGTGGCACTGTTACTTGAAGGGAACTTAGTTACAGGGAAGTACAGGTAGGATATACATGTACATGTTATACATTTATACAATTTAAGCACAGGTTATATATACATTTTGCAGGGTAAATAATGTTTTCAGTATGCAAACATGGGTTGTTAGTACGGGGGTTGGTCAGGCGAAGAGCATGGTTTTCATAGCCTTTCGGAATGCCATGTCGCTCGTAGTGGTGGTAGGGCATTCCATTTTAGGGATGCTAGATAAGGGAGGCTAGCGCCACCTGCTCTAATTCTTTTTACCAAAGGCACAGTGAGCATGTTTGAGTATGGCGCTCTAGTCGGTTTTAAGGAGGTAGAGGGGTGAATCCTTTGTGATCGGTGGACAGGTGAGGTGTATGCTCTTGTGGGTCAGTGCCAAGGTTTTGAATATTACTTGTTCACTTTTGTGGGAACAAGTTGGCTTATTCCCTGGCAGAAGTGATATGCTCCCTTTTGGGGATGCCTAGAGCTGCACGTAGTGCGTTGTTCTGGATGACTTGCAATTTTTCAAGGTTTTTAGCAGATGTCCCTAAGAAGAGCACATTGCAATAGTCTAGCTTTGAGTCGGTGATAGCTCTTGCTATGTTGATGCAGTTCTCCTTGTAGAGGAATGGTCTAGCTGCATTCATGAGCTTAACATGGTATGCTGCAGAGGAGGCGGTTGCATTAACTTGTCTAGTCATGGATAGGTTGGAGTCCAGGTAGACTCCCAGTGTTTTCACTGATTCCGATACTGGGATTCTGATGGAGTCAATGGTGAAGTGGCTAAACTGAGTGTCAAGATTCTTGAGTGTGTCAGTGAATCCTACCAAGAGAAGTTTGGTCTTGTCTGAGTTCAGGCACAGTCTGTTGGCTGCCATCCAGGTCTGGATGGTGCTGTAGATGTTGTTAAGGGTTTTGGAGCTAGTGTCATAGTTGCCTGTTAGTGTGAAGAGGATCTTGGTATCGTCCGTATAGTTGCTGTAGGAGATACCCAGGGCATCAAGGATGAGAAAGAGGGGGCGTGTGAAAATGTTGTAGAGTGTGGGCGAGAGGCAGGAGCCTTGAGACACCCCACATAGCATGATGGTTGGTGAGGCAGAGGCTAGGTCTCATGCTCCTTCCCTATAAGAAGGAAGTGATCCAGGAAGTCGAATTGGGCGAGAATTTGGCCGTAGAAGTGAGGTGGTAGCATAGGACATTATGGTCAACAAGGTCAACTGTAGCCGAGAGGTCAAGTAGTAGGAGTAAGGCAGGTTTACCTAGATCTCTGGCATCATCCATCTGGTTTTTAAGGTTCAATAGGGCTGTTTCTGTCCCATGCCCAGGACGGAAACCTGTTTGGCGCAGCCCTAGGAGTTTGTTCTCCTCGATTAATTGTTGCACCTGCAGATAAGCTGCTTTGTCCAATATATTCAGTAAAAAAGGGATGGTGGTGATGGGCCTGTAGTTGTTTGAAGATGTAGGGTCGAGAGTGTTTTTTTAATAGAGGGACCCAAGCTGCCTTCAGGCAGGAGGGAACCTTCCTTGTGGTGAAGGAGGCATTGACGAAGACTGTCAGGAATGGGGCGAGGGTATTGGCACAGTCCTTGATGATTGCGGCCAGGCATGTGTCACCTTTACAATTGGATGGCTTTATGGTTTTCATGAGGTTGATCATGTCTTGTTCCTGAATTACCTTGAATGAGAATAGGGGGGAGGTGTCTGGGGATGGAACAGTGTTTTTCGCACCACGCCTTGTCTTTAGTGAGATTCTGGAAGAGGCGGTGGGGGTCTCTAGTTCTCTGAAGATTGAGAAGATCTCTTTAGTGTTGGACTTAGCATCAGAGATTCTGGTTTCAAAGGAGTTGGCTATGGCGTGAACAATCGCTTTTTTGTACTCTTTTGAGCGAATGTGGAAGTCCTGTTTGTATGCGTCAGAGTGGGTGGTTTACCAGCATGATAATGCTGTTCTTTTCTTAGTACGGAGTTCGGGGAGGTCTGTGGTGTACCATACATTAGTGTGGCTGGTGGGTTTGGCTTTGCAGGGCTTAAGCGGGGCAATGGAGTTGACTGATGATATGATGGCGATGTCATAGGACAGAGCTTGGGCCTCAGGGTCAGTGGAGAATGGAGGTCTGAAAGCTGGTACCTCTAGGTAAGGTAGAATCCTTTCCTTTGTGAGCTGGCTTGAGGTTCTGGAGAGTGCTGGGGGCAGGGGGGAGAAGAGAGTGTTTACCCTTGCAGTGGGAATGCTGAACGTGATAATATGGTGGTGTGACCAAGGGGTGGGAGCGTTACCAGTGATGAGGAGAGGACAGTTGTGTTGGGCTATACAATCCAGTGTTCGGCCTAGTGGTGTATGAGAGGAGTCGATGATAGTGTTGCTGAATCCTACGGTCCCTTGGCTGCTGGGTCCTTGGCATCATGACAGCCTAGATTGAGGTCACCAAGTAAAATGACTTTGGAAAGTTTCTTTAAGTTATCTGAAACGAGGTGGGAGAGGGCTGCTTGGAAGTCACCTATAGGTCCTGGTGGGTGGTAGACGAGATGTAGTGCAATAGTGCAGTGATGTGAGAGGTAGAGTTTCCATTGGAGGTAGTCACTGTTGTTGTTCATGTCTTTGTCAACCTTCCTGATAGAAAGGGAGTCTTTAGCTATAAGAGCTATGGGCGGTCTTGTCTGGTGATGGAGTAGCCTGGGGGAGGGCTAGGGATAGTGCAGGGCCTGAGGCATCATGCAGCCAAGTTTCCGTTACCATAATAAGGTCCAGGTTGTGGGTGGTGATGAGGTTGTGAATATCTAGTGCGGGCGCATTGATGGAGCGGGCATTGACCAGGGCACACCTGAGATGGGGCTAATAGTGGGTGGAGGTGGCTGGGGGTGGTGGCCTAGGTAGGCTGGGGGGTCGTTCCGGGTAGTGGCTTGGGTGGTATCCATACCAGCAGCATTAGTAGTAGCCTCGCTTGTAGTGAGGGAATCCTTTACAGTGGTATTCATTTCAACACTGGCAGGATTGGGGGTAGTTAAATGTGGTAATATAGCATTTGTGGCAATAGCAGTTGGAATAGCATTTTTAGAGGTATGGACATCAAATATAGTAGCATTCATTTCAATCCTGGCAGAATTGGGGGTAGTTAAATTTGACAATATAGCATTTGTGGCAATAGCAGTTGGAATAGCATTTTCAGAGGTATGGGCATCAAATACAGTAGCATTCATTTCGATACTGGCAGAATTGGCGGTAGTTAAATGTGGCCACATGGCCTCTCTGACTGTAGCAGTGGGATTAGTATTTCTGGCATAATTTGTAGTGGCACAAAAATCAGAGTCAGCAGACCTAGCAATAGGTAGGTGTGGCAGCATAGTGTTTACAGCATCCATAGTCTCTGGGTGTGTGTAGTGGGGAGCTGCTTTAACAAGCATGCGGGCCACCGGTAATTGTCTGTGTAATGCAGGCACAGATATTCTGTAGTTGCTCATCTGTTTGACTGCTTTCATCTTTCCGATGAGGAGTGGCACTACCTGTCATAACTGCAAGAAAATGTCTTTTATTGACACGGGACACACAACAGGTGATAATTAAATGATATCTGAGCCACTAGTAGGATGAGGATAGGAAATAAAAGTTGACATAAATTAACAAACCAACGGGGCATCCATGATATAAAAATTGTCAGCCAATCATCTTCTTTAGCAATTCCTACGTCCTTTCCCATGTCACTTGTAAATTTGTCCATCTGCTTGATAGCGAGAGTTAGTGTCCCATTATCTGCACGTTGGGAGGCATGGAAGTGCAGAAGGGGCTTCCAATGTTATGCAGACCCCACCCTCCATTGCTGTAATTAGATTGAACACCATTCGGTTTTGGAGTGCTACGAGTCTGACTGCACCGAGTTCCTGGCATACTGCAATCAATCTGTGTTCAGTTGCATTTGAGAGTTCCATCAAGTTCCAACGCATTTTAGCAATTTAGAGTTGGTGGCTAAAGAACACCTCAGTCTTTGTAAAAAGGCAGTACTGGGCTGGCATCTGCTCCAATGCTTCATCTGCTTCCTTTGAAAAGTATCCAGACCTTTTCTTTCTTTGAACCTTAGCAAAGTCCAAATGTCCAACATTTGTTGCAGGCTGTTCAGGAGACTGGGATTTTCTTTTGGGTGATTGTGCATGGCTTTTGAGAATGACCATAAAAGGTGCATGCAGGGTGACTAGGGAGCAGAGGCCACTCCATGATGGTGGCAGATAATGATAAGCCTTTGTTCCACACTGCCAGAATATAGACATTGTGTAGCTGTGCCTTCATTTAGTGCTGGCATCTGGTATGTCTGGTTGCAGTTGTTATTGCTGCCAATGGGCCTGCTTCCTTTGCCTCTGAAACAAAATTAAGATTGAGTGAGTTTCTGTACTTTAAAGGTTGTTCAAGCTGATACAAACTTGTCAACTTGTTCAGATGTAATGTCCACACATGTCTACACAGTTCATATTTTTGTTTGACTTCTTCTTCTGTGAATCCCATTACTCCCTCAGCGTTGAATACTGCTCGTCCCTTATCCCATTTCTTGTTCCAAAACATTGCACCTTCTATGACCATCAAAGGTTTTCCTGGACACTGGGTGTCCTCTTGCTTTCCCAACTTTTCACATTCATGTTTTGATCTTCTTTTAGAGAGAAATACACATCTTGTCCCTATCAATAAATTTTTCAAATTTCTACAATAATATTCTTGAGCTTTCTTCATATCGATTGTTGCACTTGTTCCCCGTGCCACAAAGGCCTCATTTTCATCTTGCACTTGTTTTTATACTCAACAGTTATACTCAACTTTCATTGCTTGTTCCTGTATTGATGGCAGTTATTCATCAGAGTTGAGATTCTGTGCTTGTGTCTTTTCGCAGGTCTGTCAAGTGCACGAAGGCACGACAATCCTTGAGCTTTGTGGCAGTTGGGGTTGAATACTCCACCTCATATGGGCCGGTGGATTCTGGGTCACTCCATGTTTTGCAGGTGGTGTCTTGTGTAGACCTTGTCACCACGTTGTAGCTGAAGAGGTTCCTCTGTTGTGGTACCTTGTTGATCCGTTGGGGACCTTTTGTTTGCTCTGATGTTTTTCTGCGAAGAAATTAACTTTGCACAGGTTGACATGTTCTTAAAATAGACATTTAATTTCTCTCCTACCAAGTCTGAACTGTGATGTGCTCGTGGCATTGTTTGTGAGGGCAAAGATGGGGCAAACATTCTCCTTCCTGTTGCCACCTCATGGGGTGTGAGGTGGGGGTCTTTGCTGGCTGATTTTGTAAGCTGAATAGAGCCATGGGCAGTCATTGAAGTCAGCTCCTTTTGAAGGTATGACAGAGTTTAGCTAACTTTAGTTTCAGGAGGCAGTTCAGCCTCTCTACCATCCCATTTGCTTGTGGGTGATATGAAGTACACAGTTTGTGCCTGATTCCTGGAAGTCGAGTGACCTCTCCCAGGAATTCATTCACAAAGTGGGGACCATTATCTGACCTCAATGTCTCCCACATGCCCCACCTAGGGAACACCTCCCTCACTAAGAACTTGGCAGCGAACCTAGCATCTGTATTAACACAAGGACGTGCCTTGAAACAACAGGTGTATGGGCACACAACCACTAGAAGATACCTGATTTAGAGAGGGGGTTAGAGCACCAGGAAAATATGGCTACCGCACTGAACTTATCTTCTTCCAAATGTTGCGTAGTAGCAGCCAGTTGTAGGAATCTGTTGGGGCAGGGCTCAAGTGCCCCAGGCAAAGAGTTGCAGGATGAGTGTAGGATTCCTACGTTATTGGCACTGCGCACACAATTCGCAGGCAATCAAAGTTGAAATTTCTGTTGACTTATTAGATCACATTTCAATGAAATGGGAGCCTGCTAGTTCAGATTTGTGCCATTAGGTCTTTATTGTTAGTGAAAGTACCGACACATGTTTTTTGACCACTCAAGGGTTTTTATCAAGGCAAGTTTGGATATATCATGGACATTGGGTAAAAGGGGGGCGTGTTGCCTGGTGCCGTACTGTGCACTGGATTGTGCTTCTTAGGTGGCCAATTGCTCCAGTCTACAGTCTCCTCGCTGGTCGGTGATCAATGCGATGATCAATCTTTTACTCAATGTCCATGATATATCCAAACTTGCCTTGATAAAGACCCCTGAGTGGTCGAAACACCCCGAGAAAAGGGAAGAGTAGAAAGGGAACATTGAACTTTGGTGCATTATACAGTGAACTACCCAGACCAGGAAGCACTAGGGAAAAATAACATCAGAGTGTGATTTGAAAGCTGGAAAGTAGAAGTGGTCCTGCAGTGGTCTGTAGAAAAAAATCACACACCTTTGAAAGTCTTTGACATCAGGAAACAGTCTGAGCCCGACTGAGGGAGACCAAAAGTGTCATAAGTTAGTTGAAGGGAACCCCTAAAGTAGGGGAATTAAGCTTGCGGAAGGGAACCCCTGCAAGTGTTTTGTTTTGCTGTGAAAGGTCTGAGCCCGACTGAGGGAGACCAACGTGAACTTTTGCAGTGAATGGTCCGAGCCCAACTGAGGGTGACCGATGTGAACTTTTGCTTTAAGAGGTCTGGCCCGACAGAGGGGGACCGATGTGAACTTTTTGGTGAACTTTGTTTTGGAGATTGGAAAGTAAGACTTTAGGGTGAAAGGCCAGACAGGCCTTTGAACCGCCTTTGTGTTAAGAGCCTGAGCCAGAGTGTGTCATCTTGCCTACAGGGATTGCCTTACTCTGTGCTGTCCAACGCGGGGAGGAGAGCTGATTCAGCCACATTTATTTTTTTATATTTGAACACTGACTTTCCTTTGCATACATATTCTTCTTTTCACACTTTTTGTAAAAGATATAGGGCAGGCATTAGGTTTCTGTTAGCATAGGCATTTTTATTTGACAGACTCAACTAGCACTGTTTTATTTATTATTTGACAGTCGAGACTACTCCCATTTTAGCTATAGGGCAAAGTAGGAGTTTCTAGGGCCCTGTTTGAAACTTCAATAAAGGTTTTACAAATTGTACCTTTTGTGTCAGTTTCATATTTGTGATACCATGCCTCCTTTACGGTATCATGAGCCAGTTGCAAAAGCCTGTCACTTATGCAGGCTGGAGAAATGATTCAACCAGATCTCAGCACATGTGAACCTTCAATGCTCAGTTCATCCCTTACTTTATGAGAGGCACATATCCCCAGATCAGAGGTCCACCCAGCCAATTTTTCAAGACAAAGGGCCTCATCACGAGTTGGGCAGTATCCCAAATGGGATACTGCCCGACTTTATTTGCGTTACCGCTCACCTGTCGGGCGATTTCACTGCCGGATCACGGGTTTGGAGGTAAATGTTATTCCCCATTCCCCATGGGGTCCATTGGACCCCATGGGGAATTTTTGGTACAATTACCACCAGTGGTATTTCTGCACAGTAATTGCAGAAGAAATCAGAATTTTTCTGGAGTGTTTGCCCCCAGCAATCAGCTGGGGGTAAACACGCCATACTCATGATTGAGTGGACCCTTAAATGCAATGGTAATGCCGTTACCACCGCATTTAAGGGCTATCACCCAACTTGTGATGAGGTTGAAAGTCTTTTACCATTTTGAGTTCCATATCAGCATCCTGGGCATTCTCCCATTCTCCCTGAGTTATAGATTCTCCAGAAACCCAGAAAACATCTTGTAATGGTTAATCAATGTCTTCATCTGATGACTTAATTGAGAACCTGGAGAGATAATCTTCTATGAATTTGGGCATCATTCCTCATTCCAAGTCTGGTGGTCTGGAAATAAGGGTGCCGGTAGCAACGCACCTGCACCCTTTTCAGAATGCCAGACTACGAGATTGCCTGCAGGGGCAGATCTCACTGCAGTTCTGACCTGCCAGGAGTACCGGCCCCTGCAGTCTTGGTTTTTACGGTACCACTAGCACTGTTAGCAACGGTGCCGGTGCTTCCCTGTCCCCATTCCTGTGGAGTCCTATGAGACTCAACGGGAATGAGAACTTACAGTTTCCGCCACCTGACATCCCGGGCCATCGCCACTTGTAATATCGCAATGGCACTGAGATATCAGATGGTAGAAACAGTGTTACGAGGTCTGCAGCAACCCGCCGGTAGCATTGGCGGGTTACCACCGACCTCGTAATGAGGCCCAATTGTCTTTAGCTGAAATATGTTTGCTAGAAAATCATGGCCTTGTATAGACGTAACCCAGTTCATGATCCTCCTTGAAACACCATCTAATCCCTTTGACATGAATAATGCTACTAATGGTTTATGATCAGTGAAGATGGAAAATGTTCTCTCCCACAAGAAGGTTTTACATTTTTTCACCAACCATGTTACTGGCAGAGCCTCCTTTTCAATGACTGAATATCGTTGCTCCACCTCTTTTAGTGAGTTGGAGCCAAAGGGCACCACCCTGTCACCTTTTTTACGTGACTGTAAGAGCACAGCTCCTAAACCATTACCCCTAGCATCAGTTATTATACAGGTGTCTGTGTTTGTGTCAAACGAAGAAAGTGTAGAAGCATTAGCAATGGCTTCCTTAATCCCATGGAACTCAGTTTCAAAGGCACTGTTCCAATTAAATTCTTGACGTTTTTAACACAGATTACTCATCATCATGATCATGTTTATTTTCGGAAATGCACACTACATTCCATAAAAAAATTCAAAATACACAATACAATTCAAATATGTTACAATAAGGATAGCATCTATAAAATCTCTAAAAAAAACAATAGAAATGTCGGTCCTGACACTTTAATGACCATACGCATTTTCTTTTCATGTCATACTTCTGAGCATGTATTTCCTCAGATAAAGTGTTGATTTTAAGTACGTGAGCAGTGAGCAACCCACCCGAGGTGAGTCAGCCCACAATGGGTATCTTAAAGCAGGCCGATATTGCACAAAACCCATTTCACAAAATTAGGGCCGCAGAACAGAACCTCTCACTTTCGCATATGCGGGACAGAAAAATACCAAATGTGCAAGGTCATCATGTTGCGCATCACACAGAGAGCAAGACCGATTGGCATCCCCCCAAGGCCAAGCCGCCATCACGGCCCATAACGGGACACAATCAAACCGTACCCTAGTTATAAGTACACGGTCATGGACGTCATTTAGGAGTTGCCAGGGGTCACAACTGCAACCCCTGAGGTCTCCCTGTTTTTTTTTTTTTAATTGAGGCTCTTGGGCTGTGGCCAGCAGCATGTGGCTCTTTGTTTCTAGAGTGGCTGATTTTCTAATAGCTATAGCCAGTAAGATAGCTCAGTGGGTTGAACGCTGGCTGCTGCAATGTGTACATGATCTGGAGGTTGCAGGTTCGGCTTCCAACAAGGTCAGCTCAGCCTTTCATCCGGCTGAGGTTGATAAATGAGGATCAACACAGGTTGGGTGATATTGTATGTATATTTGTTCTATATGAAGCGCTTAAGCGTAAGTGCTATATAATAACCCATCAATATCGTTTGGCCTTGGACGTCTGGTTGCATTCACAGTGATTTGTTAATATGGGCCTATATGCACTGATATTAACAATACATATGGTGATCCATTCTTGTATGAAATGTATATCACTTTACAGTGACATCGTAACCATATTTTTCTTAGTGTACTTAGGAACAATGCTATGTGATGCCACTTTCTGTTTTTTTGAGGGGTGAAAGGTCGTGTTCCATCGCTTCCAGTGGTGTCACTTTGGGGTGGGGTCAAATGACATCACTTCCTGTGATGTCATCAGAGGTCAAGTGCGTGTGATGTCACTTCCACCAGGCATTTTGATGAAATAACGTCCCTGTATACAGCCTGTCAGAAATTCTGCCCACAACAGATATTTCTGGACACCAGGGGACATGATGGTCATTAGCCCTCTGTTCTTAGGTTTCAACAGCTCCACACTTTCTCTATTGATACTCACATACTCGTAAAAGCGGGCAATCCACAGTTTTATATCACCACAGGAGAGAACATTGCGGGGAGGGAACAGATGTGTAATATTAATTGTGCTCAGTTGTTTCATTATATGGAAAAACCATGGGGCCTTGCCACCAACATCCATGGCAATCATAGAGGGGATCAGTTCATGTGTAAGAATTGCTCTTTCATTGCCCCAAAGCCTAAGCCAATGCAGGACGGGCTGCAAGGAGACCACATCCCTGATTGGCATACAACCCAGTTCCATGCATACTCTGAAGTTTGGAGCTGATGAAGGCAAGGCCCAACAATTTCTTAAAGAAATTATTCTCCACTATTTGGGCAACATTAACATTAGCGCAACCCCACAAAACCATTCCAAATCTGGCCACCAAGCCACTTTGCCTTTATACAGTTTGAGCAGTAAATCAATTTGTCTGGCTCTAAACATGATCATAGCCCTGGTCACCCCAACTAGAGTCTGCTTGAACCATACAGCCTGCTTTGTTATGTGGGCAGAGGCACAGAAGCTGGAGGGAAATCTGACCCCAAAGTAGTCGAAATGATCGACCCTGTGGATCTTACTACTTTTACAATGCATGGCCCTGAATTTGAGCATTCACCATCCATTCCAACAGACCATCACTGCCGACTTTGCTGCATTTGCCACTAAATATAATCCATCCACAAAAACAGCATAGTCAGAGATGAGGGACTGAAGGTCTCTTGGGATATGTGCCATCAGCACAGAGCCATCTGCGTATACAAGAACTGGGAGAGACTGACCACTTATCCTAGGTACATTAGGAGAAGAGTTTGGGAGGTGTTTATAGAGACCATTCATATACAAGCAGAAAAGGAGAGGTGCCAGGACGCAGCCCCAGTGCACTACAAGTTCAACTCCAAAAAAAACCTGTACAGTGTCCATTGGCCAATCAGTGTACAGTGTTGTGTCCTATACATTTGTGGTCTGGTATCTTTTCTGTTGATCTTTTCATGGCTTCACTACTGCAGACTAATCCTTGGGAAAGCATTTTCCCCCTTGCTTTGTCCCATCACTGCAACGCATTCAGCCTTTGGCTGTGTGAGTGTTGCAATTTGGAATATGTGTGCCTTTCAGCAAAGATCTGGCTATTGTTCTCTGCTGAGGGTGATGCAGAGTTTTTCAGGCTTCTGGAAAGGCTGGCTAAATCTTGAGGCTACATATATTGTGTTCAGCTAATATAAAACAATGGGGATCATGTGTTCATCATTAAAAACACTCCTATTGTTCTCTAATTGATGTTAGATGCAGCTGTGCCTGATTAGCGTTACATGATTGTGTTTGTCTACAAGAGGAGTATTAGGGCCTAGTTAAAGCATTGCTACTGGTGTCCCATTGGGTCTATGCAAGAACCCTTTGCTAAGTTGGTCTGCTCGCTTTGTTGCCTTGTGTCCTTTCATAGTGACTTTTGCAGCTTGTATTTTCATGCATGTTTAGGATGTTGAATACATTTGCCCATGTTTTCATACTCCCCTAGGCTGTGATCCCCCATTAATTGCAGTACCGTAATTTGGCTTGCTGGGCTACCTTCCCAGGAAAATAGCATGGAACCCTCCAGGAACCTGGGACTGTCCTGCCCTGCAGTGCTGTTTCTTCTATGACAAACTTGACCTCAACAATGCAATAAAGTGCAGGAAATGTCTATTTTGTCGCCTGTAGTTAAGAAACCTCACAAGGCTGACTGGCAGCTCAGATGTTGCTTGCTGCTATTTTGAGAGAGCCGTCATGAGTGTCAATTGAGTGTGCAATTGTTGGTGCCTCCTCCAACATATGGGACACCACTTCACCACATGCCCCAATGAATGCCTCTCCAAGCAGCCCCACCAACCATGTGGGCCTGCCACACTCATGTAGCACAATTGATCTTCTTTTGGCAGCCCCCATGCCTTGTTGGGACACCTGCATCACTGTCACGCCCTGGACAAAAGTAAAGTAACCTGGACTCCATGCCGGAACACACACTCTCGGCGCCCGGGCATACTACAATATGGCCCAGCCGAGTGAATGGACATAGACTCCGGCCCAAGGCCCATTGGGCCCAATTTGGTTAGGTTTTTTTTTTTTTAAAGCATTCAGCGATAAAAAAATGCAAACATTTGCTTTTAGAGAAAAGAAAAGAAAAAAAGAAGTTTTCCAGTCTTTCAACACGTGCCAAACTGTTCCTACATTTCTTTTCCTTGATCGATTTTTTTCCAAACTTCATTATCGTTTTGTCCTTTAGGTCCCAGTTTGGCTGTAATTCACTTCTTTCATATTAAAACCCATTTCAACTAGGTCCGTTGCTCTGAGTAGTATAGTGTCATTAGGATTGGGCCAATCTCTTTAGCATTGTTTCTAAAAACATGCCTAGTCCTCTTGTTATCTTCCGATTTGGCTCATCATATTTCTGGGGCCAAGTCGCATGTTGGCATTAATATTGGTTATAATAAAGTTCCTCTCTCCGTTTTCAGTTCAGGACAAAATAAGATCAGGTGCCATGTGAATTCTTCTTCTTGTTGCACAATAAGCATTGTTTGTCCTTCGCCAGGCCATATCTCAGCAAGTTTGTTTTTGTTCTCAGGATAGTCAATCGAAAACGTAGAATTAGGTCTCTGTGGATCTGATTTGAGCTCTTCTCTAAGTATCCTGGCAGGCTCTGTGGAAATCTAGTGATCTTAGTTGATAGAGTGTGGAATTTCGAGGCTGCACGGGCACTCTCTGTTTGTGACCACTCGACAGATAATAGCAGTGTTTTCACTTTCTTTGGTGTTATGCAGAGGGCTTCAGTTGACAGGCACAGGTTTTGCAAGGTCTCGTTGCAGCTTTTCTTCCACTCCGCCAGAGGCCAGAAAGGCATTCATTCGGTCTCCCTTTTTAGAATTGAGTATTGAGATGGGCAATTCAATGAAATTATCTTTCTGAAGGTTGTGAGAGCCGTCCACACAATTCGAGCCTGCATTGAGTGCAGACCCACTTCATGTCGGATAATGTTCATCAGTACACATGTCGGGATTCTCAAGATTTTTCTCCAAAATATGGCTTCGAGCCTGTCCTAGGTTTCCCGCGGGATTCTCAGTGCTGTCCCATATGTGTATGCAATGGTTGGAATTACTTTCACATTATAAAAGTCTATTATTGGTTGAATTGAGAATTTACAGAATTTTCTTTTCAGTATCAATGCCTGCTCTGTCAGTTGGTCTGTTTGTTGTTGGAGATAATCAATCCAGGGCTAGTCATTCCAGTCGGCACTTATGATTTCTCCCAGGTATTTTGAGCTCTTCACTATTGCTATGTTTTTTTTTTCCGATATGCCATGTGAATACGTTTTTTGTCGTTGGTCCTGGTTTTTTAATTATCAATATCTCCGATTTCTCTGGATTGATTTTGTGCTTGTTGTCTTCGACATACACAATTAGGGCCTCCAGCTTTCTTTGTAACCCAACTGGGGTCTTGTCCATCACTATCAGGTGATCCGCATATCGAAGGTGACCTATTGTGGTCTCGCCCATTTTTCGGCGAGGAAGGTCTTGGAGGTTCTAAGAAATCTTTTACTTCCAGGATATAGAAGTTATAGAGTATGGAGGCTAAAGGGCAGCCTTGTTTTAGCCCTCTTTTTGTGATGATTGCCTGTGATAGATTTCCGTTTTGGTCCAGTTTCACTCGCATCGGTTTATTTGTATGGAGTAATTTAATGGCTGCTATTAGATCTTCCGGGCAGCCTTTCTTTTCCATCTTTGACCATAGAATCTGTCGATCTACTCTATCAAAAGCTGCGGCCATATCTATTGAAGCAAGAAACAGTTTTTGATTTTCTTGAATTGTTTTTGTTTTTAGTAAATTGAGAATTAGTAGATTTAGACTGCAGTCTACATTATCCGCAAAGCCAGCTTTTCTATGATCATAATTCTCTGACCTTACTATCCATCCCTTGGATGTTGCCAATCACATCTAAGAGCAATATCGGGCGATAATTCGCAGGACACGCCCTATCACTTTTTTATGCAAGGGTATGGTTATTGCTGTGGTCCATGACTCTGGTATCTGTCCACTGTTCGCAATTCTTCGGAATAGTACCATGCACATGGCTGCCCATACTTCCGGGGCCTGCTTTATTATTTCGTTTGTCAGGCCATCAGGCCATGGGGCTCTCGAAAATACTTGCTTTAGTGATCAGTGCTAAAATGTCACTTTTCTTAAACTCTATATTCCAACCGCTTTTTGAAGTTAGATCTTGTTTATCTTCACAGAATCACAATTATATATGTCTTTGAAATGTTCTCTCCATTTTGTTTCATGTATAGGATTGAGTAGCTCCGCGCCTTGAGGCTTAGATTTTTGGTTTAACAACAACCACAGGAATTTAGCATTTTTATTACGAATTTCCATTAGCATTAACTCCGAATCCCTTTGGAAGAGTAATGCTCTGTGTGATTTAACCCAGTTTCGATATGTTCTCTTTAGGGCCTTGCTATTATTTCTCACACAGTCTGCATTCTGTTTATTCAAGGCTCGATTGTATTTATGTGTCTTGGGCCTTGGGTCTCTTTTGTTTATGTCATTTGTTGCTCTAAAGATTGTGAGACAGGCCTCATACTCGACACTGGTTTTTGATGAAGCTTCCCATTTCTCTATTGATTTTACCTGGGATGGGATTGACTTTACTGACAATCTTAGTCTGTTTAGACAATTGTTCACATTTACTTCAGTTGTCCAAATTTTCTTTGCCTCCGTATCATCTTTGTGGTATCCGATTGGAGCTAAACATGAACACATCAGTATTCTGTGGTCACTACTTGTTGTTGGAATAATTGTTAGCGAGGATATTCTACCAAAGGTTTCACGGTCAGCAAAGAAGTAGTCCAGTGTTGCACTCGAGTTGTGAGATGCCCAAGCATGATTACCCTCTAGATCGCCATTTACATTTCCGTTTACCTGTAGAAGATCACGACTCTTCATCTCTATCAGCCATTTTTGTGTTATTGACAGTTTTTGTCGCTTTTGAGTTGTTGTGCTCTCTTGTGGAGTTTTCTTGTGGATGCAGTCAATATTTAGTTCACCACATAAAATTATATCAGGACTTTGATATTCTGCTCTCAACATGTCTATGTGTTTAGAGACTGTGGGCCTCATTCCGAGATTGGAGGTAGCCATGGCGCTATTTGCACCATGGCTTTCTCCAATATCGGGTCCGGCATCAGTCTTGTTCAATGGGGACTTACCAGTGCATTCTGACCCTGGAGGGACCGGTAAGTCCCTATTGAACAAACCATTCCGCATTCACATTTGAGCCCCCATAGGGCTCAATGGGAATGGGGAGGGCGCTAATAACGGGCTCGCAACTAGCAAGCCCGTTATTAGCGCCGTGGTCCCTTAGCGGGACCCGTAAGGAACATGTAGTCAGACCACACGTTCCTTACGGTTCCCGCTAAGGGTCCTCAGAATTGAGTGGTAAGGGATTACTGACACCGGTCTCCTTACCAGTGCCGGTAATCCCTTACCGCCCAACTCATAATGACCCCCTGTATCTATGAACGCTTCTCCATCCTTGGCTTTTATGTTCCAGTATAGGTTGAATATTATTTGCGTATTTTGTTCCTTTTGTTCATCGATTGCTTTTTCCTGTTGTTGCATAATTATTATTTGGATTAGAGGAGACGGTTGTATTATGCAAACAATATTCCCACTGTGGTGGTTCTTTATGATAGCTAAAAGACCTGCAGAAGGTCTACCCTTTTTCCCTTTGTATGCTTTGTTCAAGATGCATGAGGCCCCATTTATGAATGGCAGTTCTTGTAGCCAGCATTCTTGGATGCAAATGATGTCCGCCATCAATGCTTCTTTGTTTATCTTTTCATTCAGATGACGAAATCCCTGTGTATTCCAGGAGGTAAAGCGCACCAATTCTTGGGAATCTCGGCAGTCGGTCTAGCATTCTCTTTTTGTGGCTAGGGTTTCTGCTAGCCAACCCCATGGTTTTTCTATATCAATTTTTGTTTTCATTGGAGGGGCATTTGTCTTTTGCACATCCACGTTCTTGACGTCACAACCTTTGATTCTCATCCGGAGTGCAGTTTGACCCCGTAAAACTGTTGGCAAGAACCTTACTGGTCTATGATTAGGTTCCTCTATTGGGTGCACACCTGGATTTCTCAGGGCTGTTTTTGTTTGTAGTAGTCTGTGTTGATTCCTGTTCTCGCAGGTTTGATCCTTCCATCTTAATATCAAAACCCAGCACTCTAAGTTCATCTGCAACTGACCATACTAGGCTTTACTACATACTAGGCTTTACATACTACATAATGGCTTTTGATGTGAGATGAATGCAAATTTGATATGTTTCTTCTTCCCTAGGGAAAGCCACAATACTGATGTCCTTGGGTTCAATGACTCTCAATTGGGGAGCATTATACAAGAGCTTCATATGGTTTGATCTATTTGATATTAGACCATCATTTGCTTTCAAGACTCTCTCCAATAGTAATTTATGTGTGTTACTCTTTTTTTCCAATTGATCCCATCTCTCCTTATCGTGCATTGAATCTTTGCTTTTTCTTTGGTTCTGCGATTTCTTTGTTTGAGTGTTTGTGGTGGGATGTGTTCTCCTTCTTTCTCGGTCTTGCTTTGATTGATCTATCGTTGCTTTGAATAGATTACGTTTTTCATTTTCTATTGTGTTTTTTGCCTCCAATTGATCTCTCTTTTTTGTAATGTTTGGAACGTCAGAGAATTTAACAATATGCATTCTGGCTCTTCGTTTGATGCGTTATCCTGCCTATGCATTGTTCTGTTAGCCTCCTGTGCTTCCATTTCTTGTAAGCTCTCATCTTCATAGACTGACAGAAGTAGCAGAGCTTATTGATCGTCGCACTCACTTAAAGTGCTTTCTTCCATAGTTCCTGACTCAATGTCTCTTATGAATTCTCTTTCTTGTTCCTTTTGTTTTTTTTTTCAGGTTCTTTCTTTTTGTTTGCATCCAGTTTCTGTCCCAGGCTCGTTCTCGCGTTTTCAAATGGTTTCAGGTTTCAAATGAAGTTACGTGTTTCTTCATTCGTGGCACCTTTTTGGTTTGGTAGGTTTTTTTGTCTTCTTGTTTAAGTTTTCTGTTATCAACTTCTATTTTGTGTTGTGTTTATCTGTGGGTTGTTTGGGCCTTGCACCCATATCTTGCTTTGTTGGTTCAATTTGGTTCTCTGGGTTGAATAGGAGGAAAAGATCTTCGTTTTGTTTTTGAGAGCCAGTGTCTTGGACGTCATGTACAGTTGTGCTGTTTGGTTTGGCCAAGAAGTATTTTATTCTTTGTTCATTTTCTTTGGCGGATGTTACAGCGTTTTGTCTGTCAGTATTGGCATTCACTTCTTTGGTGACAGATTCCATTATATTTCTTTGAACGTTGTGCTCCGCTTTTGCCTTTCTTGCATCTTTTGAGGACTCATAGCCTGTGCCCTCATTTTCCATTGAAGTAATTTTGTTGAAGGTCTGCACATAATGTTTGTTTGAGTCAGGTTTGAGTAAGCTGATGGTATCACTGAAACAATGTAGTAAAGCTCTCTTGTTATCCCGGGCATCTTCCATTAGGTCAATTAATGTCTTTAATATGCCATTTTCTGAATCCTTTTCTCGAGTCCTCCTTTCTTTAGTAGTCGCAATGTAGTTTTCTACGTAAATTAGTTTAGATTGAATAAAGGCTTTTAGGGTGGACTGATCTCAGTAGTTATCATGGAGTGCTTCGTATAACTGGAGAAATGGAGCCAATGTTATTGTCATCATAGGGCCGACTGCCGCCTTCATGTTGGCACATAGATCCATGTTTGGCCAAAGGTTCTTAGGAAAGGTTGAATCTGCTCTGGTCTCTTTATTCTTTGTTTTGGTGGAGTGTTTTCCTCAGAATTTGGCTCTTCGTTTCCCGGTTGTAGATCTAATGATGTTCCACCACTTTTGTCTTGTAGCGACTTTTCAAAGCTGCCTTGTGGTGGTAATTTTGAGGAAGAGCAGTGGCGCTTTTAGTTACAGCTTTGTTTTTGTTGTTTATGGTTTCTGCAAGCATCGTTACATATCTTTTGTCCTTTTTTTTTCTGGAGCCATTTTTGAGATTGATTCATTGGCTTCCACTTCTCCGATCTTCTTTTCCCTCTCTGTGTCTGAGGGGTTGATGTTCTTGTTGGTTGTTTGAGAACCATCCGTACTTCGTCGTCTAAGTCAAATTCACTGGAAGCTTGTTTTTTGCTGTCATTTTGTTCAGCAGTATTATTCCCCGAGAACACTCCTTCTCTTGATATTCATTATGGCCATTATGTCCTTTGTTGTATTTATATTGTCACTATTCCCTGATTCCATCAGATCATAGTGGCAATTAATTTGGTTACATTTCCTGGAAACTAGGAGGAGTTTGTGGTCCGACAGTTCCAGATCCTCTTGTAGTTTGGAACCCATTCCCATCTCTTCTTGTCTTATGTCGATGTTGTTTTGAGGGTTTGCTCTTGGTCTATGCTTTTGACTGGATGCCTGTTTTTGTAGCGCATTTACCCATGATTTATTTTATTTGTTTTTGTTTGTTTTTCTTGTGGCAAAGAATTTATGGGCCTCAGTGAGGGGAGTTTTTTGTTTCCCTTGTCCATGCAGTGTATTTTGTCTTTTTTTGTACGGACTACCTTTGCTTTTTTGTGTTTTATCGAGGGGATTGTTTGGGCTGGTTGATCCATTTTTCTCACTTTCACAGCCATTGTTTGAAGCTGGATTTATCGTCCCAATTTTCGAGGGGGTCAATGGGCTCACTAATGCTTCCATGTAGGAAGGAGAATCAAGATTCTCACTAGAGGGGCTTTCTCTTGGTAGTTTTGGTGTTTTTGATTTATCTTTTGACACCCCTTGTTTAAGGTTGAAGAAGGCTTCTTCCCCCAGTGCACAGAAGGCTTTGTCGTCTTCAACTGCCATCTCGGATGTCAGAGATGCCAGTACCCCCTTGGCCCCAACCTCCAGCAACCTTTCCTCTGCCAAGTCGCTTCCCAGCCAGGCTAACAGAGCTACGCTCTCTCGCGCATGCGCAGCCTCGCCTGCCGCCCCGCAAGCCACGGGCTGCAGCGGGCCATCGCGGGCAGCCACACTGCACGCTTCCGGACACCGCTGGTCGCCTACCTCAGGTACGTGGGGATCTTCGAGGGGAGAGGGTAAAGGCAAGACCCTGTCCATATGCAATGTGCCTACTGCTAGATGTTCAATAGGCACGGGTTTGCACGTACCTTGATCCGAAAGTCTGTCAGTCAGGCAAAGCGGGCTCGGGTCATGTAGCTCTTGGTGTTCCACACATCTAGCAGGGGTCGCTCTGCAACCTCTGTGGGCAGCTTTGTCCAATGTATCCCACTCCCATGCCTGTTCTGCGTCAGGTTTCTTCCTTGGGTTGATAGCCGCCTCGTGGATTTCCTCATAGGTGTCCACTGGCTCACCCAGCTCTGGCAATTTTGTGCGACTCCTGGTGTGATGGGCTGGTGCATTTAACATGTCACATAAGTTTGAGGTTGAGTTCAGTTTTTGTTCCATGCTGCACCCTCTGCAACCCTCATCTAACACTCGTCCAACACTCCGCAGACGCTCCGTGTCAGGAATGAGTCTTTATAGGGTGGGGTTCCACCTCCAGCCTCTAGCAAAAAAAAAATGGAAGAGCCACTCAGCCACCAAGTTAGGAGAGTAGCTTGCAGGTCCAACACTCATCCAACACTCCGCCACAGAAAATTTATATACATTTGTCGACCTCAGAAGCATGAAAGCTTGAGTACACATTGCTATGATTCAAACCCGAGACCTGATCTGAAAGCCTCCTGTAAGGGGACGGGAGTGGTTTTGGTTTTTGATTTTTTTGGTTGGGCCCTCCACTGGCCCGTTAGGTTCTCGGGCCACGTTTGTACACAGATTGGATAAAGTTAAAACCTGGTTTTGTGGAACAGAATTTGCAGCTCAGCACTAGAAGGCAATCCCCCACTGGCAGCTCCGCCCACCTGACTGCTGAAGGTGCACGGCAGGATGTCCACCCCCAAACTTGAAGCTGTGTTATAAATCATTGAACGTTAGAGGCTTGAACTCCCCGGAGAAGCGCAAACCCACCCTCTGGAGCCTGAAGGACCTCCATGGCTCGATGGTGTTCCTCCAGGAGATGCACTTGCTCTTGGAGGACTGAGCATTCCCGATACAATACCCGGCATCTGGAAACAGCAAGAGAGGTGTCACAGCGATTTTACTAGCAAAAGGAACACCATTTGGGGAAAGAGAGGTCCTGCGAAGCCCAGAAAGCAGATACATTGCAATAAAAGGTGACCTCTACGACCAGCTATACACGCTAATTGCCATCTATGCCCCGATTGAGGGCCAGGAAGCCTTCTATACAGACCTAGAATTGAAACTCCTCCCCTTTTTCAAAGGCCAAGTGGTTTTAGGAAGTGACTTTAATGGGGTCCCAAACCCCATGATGGACAAATCTGGTGCCCCTGCGCCTAGAGACCTTAAACTTGCACTGAGCCTCTGCCACCGATTAAGACCCTGGGGGTCATAGACACTTGGAGGGTCCTCCACCCAGAGACCTCGGCTTTTTCATTCTTCTCGTACGTCCAACGCTCCTCTACATGGAAAGAAATGACACTGGCCAGACCACAATTGCTTTAGTTCACGGATGAAGTAGATATAGGCACATGGGTCCTCTTTGACCAAGCCCCTTTACTGCTGACTGCCCGGGTCTTTGCAGGCCTGAAACAGCTATACGCTGCAAACATTCCCCCGTTGTTCAAGGAGCAGGAGGCCAACCTGAAGAGGTGGGAGGGACAGGAAATCTCCCGGTTAGGCAGAGTCACAGCATGTAAAATGAGTCTTCTGCCTAGATTCCTATACCTTTGCTCAACCCTGCCGGTCCACCTCCCAAAACAACCCCTGATGCAGCTGCAGAAGCAGCTTTAGAAATCGTCTGGAAAGGGGGTAGGGTGAGAATCCTGTTGAAAGTCATGACTGGAACTGCCAAATGGGGAGGCATGAGTCTACCTAATCTCTTGAACTATTACTGATGCAGCTGCAGAAGCAGCTTTAGAAATCATCTGGAAAGGGGGTAGGGTGAGAATCCTGTTGAAAGTCATGACTGGAGCTGCCAAATGGGGAGGCATGAGTCTACCTAATCTCTTGAACTATTACATTGCGGCTCAACTGACAAACGCCACTGCCTGGATAAAACAGACGAAACCCCCAAAATCGACACAAATTAAACAGGTGAAATGTCCACTCCCGCTGAGCTCCCTGCTTCATGTATCAGGCACGGCTTGCAGCCATTGGCCGACAATCCTATCGTCCACCAGAACCACCTTCGACACATGGGCCCTGCGAAGGAAGAAACTCCTCAAGGGCCTGGGCCCCCTCTTCCCAATCCTCTGGAACACAGACTTCTCCGCAGGCATGGACACAGCAAACCTTAGCAGATGGTACCGGGGGCGGGGGGTCTTCAAACTCTCTCGCAGCTGTTTGAGAATGGTGCCCCACTCTCCTTCAAAGAATGCAAGAGCCGCTTCCATATGGCTGAAATTGAGAGGTTCACCTATGCCCAGATTAGGCACTGGATCTCGCAACCAGCGGTCTGACAAGGTACGACGAGGGACCCTCACGCTCTCGAACATGCGATACAGGAGGGCCCCCGGTGGGGGCTGATTACCAAACTCTGCAAACTGCTGAGGGATGACATGTCGGCGACCAAACCGATGTTCATGGCCAGGTGGGAAGCAGACCTAGGACATCCCATTGAGGACCAAACCTGGGTGGACATATGGACTAGGATCAATTCCAACTCGAGATGCATAACCAACAAGGAAAGCACACTGAAACTCCTCCACCACTGATATTACACTCCGAATTGCTTGCACCATTTTCAGAAATCCATAGACCCGAATTATTGGAGGCAATTTGGCGCACGTGGAACCTTTTTCAATATGTGGTGGGTATTCCCGAAAGCGTGGGCCTTCTGGGAAGAGGTCATACAAACCATTGAGGGTATAACCCAATGCAAATTGCCCATAGACCCACAGGTGATTTTGCTGGGGGTAGAGAGGTCGGGGTGCTACCCAGAAACAGGTCGCACTGCCAAACTGCTCACGCAGCTGCTGCTAGCAGCCAATATAGCCTTGGCCCGTAAATGGAAAACACAGGAAGGCCCCTTACATTATTGTGGGGACCTGTTGTGTTGGTGCTGCATATTCACTAGATATTGTTTAAACATGGAGTAGAGTCTTCAGAACCCATAAGTAATGTATGTTGGAATATGGTGAGCTGGAATGCAATTGTTGTTTTCTTCGGGGTGCTCTCTTGCTGCTGGTGCTTATTGCTTGTTGTTTGTACTGGGTCTTGTTTTATAGTAATGGGCAATTTCAGGTATATCTTCTTCGGATTCTCAATACATCGCCCTTTTCAAACCAGGCCCAACTAGGTGTGAAAGGTTTGCAGACTTAAAGTGACATCAAAAATTGGCTGAGGGTTTATGCTTCATGGTCTAGATGGGTGAATGAGCCTTGCTGTGACATGCAAAGTAGACAGAAGTAAATACTAAAACTATGACCAGTTCAAACCATCAACATCATGTCACAAAAATGATTCAACAAACCAGAGTGAGATAATTTATTAATTATTAGCACACTACATAATATCAACCTACAAAATGAAAACCCCATTTTTAAACTGTCCTAAACCGGGAGATGTGTATAGCTGAAGCATCATCCAATTCATCCAATTACAAATATAATTATTAAGTGATTTAGAATGTGACAAAGGACAACATTTATTAATGTAATTTGATTATTTTGTTGCAATAGGGTATATTTATAATCACAATGCATCTTTATAATTTCTCAAAAGTGTATATACGCTTCCATGTAAGCAAAGGAAACACTATATGTAAGAATAATGAACTATACTTCTCTCAAGTACAGGAAAACCCAATTATGAGTAATATTCCTTATCCTTTATTAGTCGTGTAGCAATACCACTTGCCAAATACATGCATCCTATTTACCAAAGCATTTAGCCATTAGTAGTCTGACAAAGAACATGTGTTCCATCTTGCATCTGTATTGTCATGGTTTGAAAAGCTAATAGGGAATAGGATTGACAGAATTATATATATGCATCTAGGTATGTGAGCAAGCTACAAGCGTGTAGAGATACATGTTTTTTTTTACTGATTTTATCTCCCTGGTCATGGGGATTCATATTAAAGCATTATAATAACCAAAAAGAGACAGGGAGCTATTTACTGACGTTTTGAGATCATGCTCCTTCAGAACACCTAAGGACAATCACAAAACAAAAGAACAAAAACATCCACCTGATTTCTCCCTTAGTTGTCACCTAGGCCATAACGACTTAGTACATGGACCAAATAAGTACCAAGTCAACATACGATAATCCCAACACAAATATATGTTTACAATTTTATTTCATATAAATCACAAATAAATCACTCATTCAACAACTCCATACATTTGAGTAAAAAAATATGTAAAACATAGTGCACTTCTAAAACATCTATCATACACAAATTCTAAAATTAAGTACAACCCAATAGTAGAAAGCAGAAACATTAATTAAAAACGTTGTACGTGGAACACCCTTTAACACCCTGCCTATGCAAAACTATATGATATAAGACACCTTTATGAACACCTAATTAGTCATACATAAGGTGACACAATGGTCGGTAGCGCATGTGGTTCCTTTCAATTTAGGATACCTCATACCTATCTTACAATGATTTGGGTAACATTCTTCCCTGTTTCTTGCTACCCTGGGGTTTACTACAACTGAATATGTTAGTCTACTGTATTGTTAACTAATTACAATACCATATCTCAACAACCCAACATGTTTCGTTCACCAAAATATTGTCTTAAATCACTCTTCTGAACTTCATCAGGGGGGCCATCTGTACCCTTCCTACATCTATCCTGTTCATAGGGTGAATAAACACTGCTTACAACACGAATCAATGTACTGCCAAGTCTGTAAAATCTAACTCAACTCAGCACAAATTCAGACCTACAGACAACAAGGGAAGAAAAACAGAGAAAACAACAGTCAGTAAATATGTCATACTGTTGCTCAACTTAGTAGGCACCTTTATCTACCAGTCTAATGCTTACCGTGTACTACAAGTCAACATAGTCTCTTGACCACGGTTATAGGGGAGAGTCACAACGCCTATGTCAGACCACTCAATTTCTGAAAAACACCAAAAAGAAAGTCAATACGAGAGGGCATGTTATCGAGGTAAAAGAACCAGTCATTTACCCATGTTCATCACAATCCTTGTCTCTGTCACCAGTCAATAAAAACTGCATATTATTTGATTTAGATTTCATTAGTATATGTCATCTGTTCGTAATCAAAAACATCAAACTATTTCTGTCAATAGTTCTAGAACACTGTTCAAATTGCTATTACCACGATACATTCTGCTGTTTATCCAGAATAGTATACTACCAATGAGTCATTGTTTACCTTTCACTTTTTGCCGTTAGCGTTGTATGGCATGTATATTTCAGCATGCACCCACACTTCGGAAAAACCAATGAATCCTGTATCCTTTTTATGTCAAACCATTGCCTTGGTTGTGCCATGCCGCTAACGTAGTGAATCTCTGAAACATCATAATGGAAGCACGTTTAATCACTGTGCCTCCAGAGGCCTCCAGAGGCATCTATTCTTGTCTGACTACTACTATAAACATCAGCGTACTCATCACATGCACTCACTGAAACCGAATAACTCTCCTTCTGTATGCCCGTACGATATTTGTTGCTGTCACGGCTCCTATGCACCAGTGTATAGCTTCCGTGAGTCTTCTCACGTGACTATACCCAAAATGTCCTGGTCACGCGTTACGTATCACGTGACAATAGTGCATCCGAATGTTAACTCTTTCTTACCCGGAGCTCGCACCTATGCTTGCTGTGTATATCACATGGACAAACCACTGCCTGTTCGCCCGTAAAGGTATACTTCTGTCTAAAATCCAGAATCACAACTTCTAATACCTGACATAACCTAATGTAGCCATCAAACAGCAACAAAAATCCACACTAGGTAAGTAAACCATATCATTATTCATTATAATTTTGGGGTATACAGCTAATGCTTCCAATTAACCTATTCATTAAGCCCCTTTGTTGTAGAGTCTGTTAGAAAGATCAACGATTGTTCTTTCAAATCGGCCTCACTGTTATTGGTCCTTTCTAATTGCCACAAAACTGTCCATTTTAATCCTTCCACATCATGCTCCATCATGGCAAAATGACTTGCCATAGGAGCAAATGTATTCTGTTTCCGAATGCAACTCCTCTGTTCACCTATTCGTGTGGTGATTTTACGTTCCGCTATGTCTATATATTTTTTTGGGCATGGACACCACACAGCATAAATTACAAGAGTATAATTGCAATCAGTGAAAGTAGTTTGTTGCCAAGGTTTGGGAAGTCCCAAGTCAACCTCTTTTGTTCTTTGAGTATACTTGCAATTGATGCATTTACCACATGGGGCATGAACTGCCACTGTGGGTAACCACCAGGTTTGTGTAATGCTCATTTGTTCTTTAAACTTCAAAGCAATATCATTTTTAGTCAATAATTCTTTCAGATTTGGAGCGCTCTTATCAGCACACATAGGGCTTTCCAATGGGTAGTCACCACCTATCAGAACGTGCCAATTTTTCTTGATGATTTTAATTACTTCATTGGATTTCTTATTGAAAGTGCTCACAAACACTATGTGCGTTTTGTTCTGATTTTTGGGGTGATATTCCAGTAGTGCTTCTCGATGATTGTTAATTGATCTCTTATATGCTTTTTTAACAATTGTTTTCGGATAGTTCCTAGCTATTAGTTTCATTTTTAGTTGTTCTGCTTCTTCCTGAAAGGTGGAACTTAGCGTACTGTTCCTCTTTAAATGGAGGAACTGTCCAAATGGTAGATTCTCCTGTGTATGTCTGGGGTGGAAACTGTTGAAGCTCAATAGAGCATTCTTATCTGTCTGTTTATGAAAAGGCTTCCCTTTCAATATTTTTTCTTCTCCATCCACCCGATCGTAATATCCAAGAAGTCTATATGTTTGGTGCTATAGGTGGATGTAAACTTTAGATGCTGGTTCTGTTGGTTGATCCATTCAAAAAACTCCAGAAAGGAACTCGCTGTTCCATCCCATACTATAAGAATGTCATCATTGAATATCGGAATTCATATTAAAGCACCTTGTATCAAAATTTGCATTGTTGATTCTTTCTGCTCCTACACTGGAGCAAGTCGAAGGAGTTCACAAGCAGCAGTTTTGGGGTATTTGATATACATATTCAAGGAAAAACTTTAGTTGAAGTTTAGATCTCTTATAATATATATGTGGTCTTGGTCTTTGCAACAAGAACACATGTCTGTATACATTTTGTACTTAAGCTGTACATTTGCTCAGGCTCTACATGTCCATGCACATTTGCTAAAGAAGCTTTACATCCATTCTGGAGAGCACATAATGTACTTACTCTGTATGTCCATGTACATTTAATATAAAAGCTGCCAAGGTATTCTAAGAATGTGTAATGTACATACTCTACATGTCCTTGTACATTTTGTACAGACGCTATACATTCTGTTGAAGAGGCCCCAAAATCCCATATAGGCCCGGAGGTATCAAACTCAGTCCAAGCAAGAGTCAACGATGGAGCACACAAGGTGCGTGGCAAAATCCAGCTTTCTTCATACCAAGACAAAGCCGGGACAGCATACAAGTATTCAAATCTTGTTGTCCTCTACATGTTAAATTATCAAAACAATTGCTTAAGTATTAAAAACATGTCATAAATGACATCACAGGATGATTTCAGTTCACAAAACATATAGGGAATGGGGATAGCTTATTGGGATCAGCTACACATATATTTCATATGGATTTCATAGGGGTTAAACATGTCATTGGGTTACAAGTATCTGATGGCTCCACCTGGAACCATCCCTATATTGATAAAGGTTAAAACACATAATTTCTATGACAAGTGGTTTGTTGGCATATTACTTCATGGGCGGTGTACACCAATGATTTTGATAGGTTGGCTCTTTACTAACCAACCTTGGACGCTTGACAGGTCATCAAGATAGGAGCCAGAGATAGAGTGGGGGAAGAGATACCCATGGACTGCTATTCCTCCAATTAAAGATACCATCCCTCATTCTCAGGCCATAAGACCTGGGAATAAGTACTTGGCCTTGTGCTGCAATTCGTGTCTATGGTTGATTGTAGATTAACAAGGAGGGTCCTGGGAGTCCCTCTGCCAGACATTAGTCCTGGTTACGAGAGACTTACCCAGAGTCTTTAGCTCACTATCTTTCACAGAGAAGAAATATCCCAAACATATCAGTCTTTGTCCTGCCCTGGGGCAGTCCAGCATCGAAATGCTAGGCAATTCTCCTCTGAACAAGAGTACCAACAGAAACCCCAGACACATGTTTCGGTCTGGTTGGACCTCATCAGTAGGGTGGATCTGTGCCTCTCCAAGAATAGTGAGCAAGGGGTCCACATCTGGATTCCCCTAGTAATTTAGGGTAAGACCCAAAGTTACTTAATTATGCAAATTAACAAGGGGGGTCCTGGGAGTCCCTCTGCCAGACATTAGTCCTGGTTATGAGAGACTTACCCAGAGTCTTTAGCTCACTATCTTTCACAGAGAAGAAATTTCCCAAACATATCAGTCTTTGTCCTGCCCTGGGGCAGTCCAGCACCGAAATGCTAGGCAATTCTCCTCTGAACAAGGGTACCACCAGAAACTCCAGACACATGTTTCAGGCTGGTTGGACCTCATCAGTAGGGTGGGTCTGTGCCTCTCTAAGAATAGTGAGCAAGGGGTCCACGTCTGGATTCCCCTAGTAACTTAGGGTAAGACCCAAAGTTACTTAAATATGCAAATTAACAAGGGGGATCCTGGGAGTCCCTGTGCCAGACATTAGTCCTGGTTACGAGAGACTTACCCAGAGTCTTTAGCTCACTATCTTTCACAGAGAAGAAATATCCCAAACATATCAGTCTTTGTCCTGCCCTGGGGCAGTCCAGCTCCGAAATGCTAGGCAATTCTCCTCTGAACAAGAGTAGCAACAGAAACCCCAGACACATGTTTCGGTCTGGTTGGACCTCATCAGTAGGGTGGATCTGTGCCTCTCTAAGAATAGTGAGCAAGGGGTCCACGTCTGGATTCCCCTAGCAACTTAGGGTAAGACCCAAAGTTACTTAAATATGCAAATTAACAAGGGGGGTCCTGGGAGTCCCTCTGCCAGACATTAGTCCTGGTTACGAGAGACTTACCCAGAGTCTTTAGCTCACTATCTTTCACAGAGAAGAAATATCCCAAACATATCAGTCTTTGTCCTGCCCTGGGGCAGTCCAGCACCGAAATGCTAGGCAATTCTCCTCTGAACAAGAGTACCAACAGAAACCCCAGACACATGTTTCGGTCTGGTTGGACCTCATCAGTAGGGTGGATCTGTGCCTCTCTAAGAATAGTGAGCAAGGGGTCCACGTCTGGATTCCCCTAGTAACTTAGGGTAAGACCCAAAGTTACTTAAATATGCAAATTAACAAGGGGGGTCCTGGGAGTCCCTCTGCCAGACATTAGTCCTGGTTACGAGAGACTTACCCAGAGTCTTTAGCTCACTATCTTTCACAGAGAAGAAATATCCCAAACATATCAGTCTTTGTCCTGCCCTGGGGCAGTCCAGCACCGAAATGCTAGGCAATTCTCCTCTGAACAAGAGTACCAACAGAAACCCCAGACACATGTTTCGGTCTGGTTGGACCTCATCAGTAGGGTGGATCTGTGCCTCTCTAAGAATAGTGAGCAAGGGGTCCACGTCTGGATTCCCCTAGTAACTTAGGGTAAGACCCAAAGTTACTTAAATATGCAAATTAACAAGGGGGGTCCTGGGAGTCCCTCTGCCAGACATTAGTCCTGGTTACGAGAGACTTACCCAGAGTCCCCCTTGTTAATTTGCATATTTAAGTAACTATGGGTCTCACCCTAAGTTACTAGGGGAATCCAGACGTGGACCCCTTGCTCACTATTCTGAGAGGCACAGATCCACCCTACTGATGAAGTCCAACCAGACCGAAACACGTGTCTGGGGTTTCTGTTGGTACTCTTGTTCAGAGGAGAATTGCCTAGCATTTTGGTGCTGGGCTGCCCCAGGGCAGGACAAAGACTGATATGTTTGGGATATTTCTTCTCTGTGAAAGATAGTGAGCTAAAGACTCTGGGTAAGTCTCTCATAACCAGGACTAATGTCTGGCAGAGGGACTCCCAGGACCCCCCTTGTTAATTTGCATATTTAAGTAACTATGGGTCTCACCCTAAGTTACTAGGGGAATCCAGACGTGGACCCCTTGCTCACTATTCTTAGAGAGGCACAGATCCACCCTACTGATGAGGTCCAACCAGACCGAAACACGTGTCTGGGGTTTCTGTTGGTACTCTTGTTCAGAGAAGAATTGCCTAGCATTTCGGTGCTGGACTGCCCCAGGGCAGGACAAAGACTGATATCTTTGGGATATTTCTTCTCTGTGAAAGATAGTGAGCTAAAGACTCGGGGTAAGTCTCTCGTAACCAGGACTAATGTCTGGCAGAGGGACTCCCAGGACCCCCCTTGTTAATTTGCATGGTTGATTGTAGGGCATATCACATGTGCCATATCTGTGTTCATTTTTAATGAATGGACAGTTTTTTCCATGTCTACGTCATGAGCGATGGGACCGTGTATACAATCAAATGACCTTCTATTTTGTAAGGTTTTAGCTAATATTAATGTAGGTGTCGTGTTTTCTCTTGCCACTCACTATAAAAGGCTATGTGTGTCTTTCTGAAACCTTAATTTATCTAGGAGTATGCTGCTTGCATCTTGGGAACCGTTATCCTGTGCCTTCATTCCACAGTCCTCATCCTCCCTTATTTCCTCTAACCTTGGTGCTTGTTGCCAGCTACTGTCTGAGCTCTACACAGATATGTGTTTTGTGGATTCAACCTTTAGATCTTATCGTGGAAGCTTTGAGGCCTTTGCTATTTCTAAGACATTCTGTGGCTTCCTTCTTTAAGAAGATGGCTTCCCAATTACACTCTTGTTTCCATGTTAGGGAGTTATTTTTGTGTGTTGTTCATGTTGCATTTATATTATACATTGGTCATGTTAATATTCTTCATGTCTTATGGATGCTTTGTGTTCTTCATGCAGAGGGCATGTATGCTTTGTGTCTTATGCATGCACTTTCTATTGTTGGATAGTTTGAATGCTTTTTGCATCTTCACCTCACAATGTCCCCAAACCCTGCTGTACCAGTGGGGCATAAGGGCAGAAATGCTGTCTCAGGAAGTAACGTCTCTCACATTTGCAGAATGGCGTGGGGGAGGGGCAGAAGCTATAGATGACATATTCATTTGCCACCTAACACTTCTCCGTCTGGTCGAGTCTTCATCCACACTCATTCTTTTGGTCACACCCTAGATAGGGCATTTTGGGTATCCATATTTTGCTCACCCTCCTCAAGCTACCTCTACGTCTCCCGTGTTCGTCTGGACTCCCGGTCATGTAACAACAGTCTCCATCAGAATCACAGTTTACCCAGTGCTCTATGTAATTGTGGATATGTGAATTTTGGAGGTGCAATATGTCTCTCCATTGTTTGTGTACAGGGGAGATCATCTTTTTGTGCATACTCATGCACGTGAGTAGCCAAGTCTATTACTATTTTCGAACCAACTTCCTTTTTGGCAGTCTTTTTGCATTGGCTTATTATGCTCAAGACACAGAAAGCTAATAGTACTAGTACCAGCATGGCCACTAATATTTTTTTTGTGTTAGCCAACCACGTAGGTATCCATGAGAACAGGTAGGAGAGCCAGTCATCATCCTCAATGTCTTCCACCTCTTCCACCATTTTTGTGTGCAATTCTCTCAAGATGGCTATTGCCTCTGTGAGGGTCCATTTTCCTCATCATGGACAGGTGTGTATGTGCAGCAAGACTGGCCAATTATTGTGCTCATTCCACCTTCCATGGCTGTAATACGATCAAGTACATACCTATTTTGTAGAGTCATGAGCCTAACTGCTCTCAGCTCGTCCTTATTGCATTAAATACTTTCACAGTTGCATTTATTGTCTGCAACAGCTTCCATATGGTTATTTTTAACCATCTGGCATTTGTACCTGCCTGTAACCCCGGAGTGAAGAAGGAAGTGTAGAACTTTGTCATTCTACCGAACAATTTCTGTTCATCTGGTATGTTGTCATACACATTTGCTAATTTTATCGAGAAATAGTTGTATCTTTTTGAGTGTTGCACCGTCAGAGACCCTTTATTTCTTATATGTGTGTTCATCCAAGGAAAATGACCAATCTGCAACTCACTCTGGGTAACTACTAGGGCCAGTGCACTTATTACCTTTAGGGACCAAAGGCCTTCACCTTCCAGCTCGGTATTTGGGCACATGGGGTCTCACCTCAATATAGTTTGACGTCAATGAGATGGAACCACACTCTTCTGCCTTCAACTTTGACTGCAGATGGTGTGACAGCTTCCACAATGTAACGTCCTTGGAAACGAGAGTTGTGCTTCTTCTCTGTTCTTTTGGTACACTGCTGCATCTGCTCCTGGAGAGACACACATTTTATGAGATTCCGTCTTAGCTGTCAAAAATTTGTGCATTTGCTGTCCAAGCACAATAGCAAAATCTTCAGCATCAGCATGAACCTGTATAAAAGGTGCAGTGAGAGTATGCATTTGGTGTCCTGTTGCTTGCTCATGGTGAGTCAGGTGATGGTCTGAGCCTGGCTGATTACATAAGGGAAATAGGGTTAGAGGATGGCAGTAGCCTAGTGTACTTTATTTTGGCAATTAATTATTTTAGAAGGCTGTTTCGGTGGTCACACATGCTGTTTGCTCGTGGGTGATAGCTGTATGATAATTGATCATTTATTCCCAAAAAGATAGTGATGTGCTCAAACACTTCATTTACAAAGTGTGGTCGATGGTCGGAACGTAGCATTTCACACACTCCCCACCTTGGAAAAATCTCCCATACGATGAATTTTGCCACTGATTTGGCATCTGGGTGGGTGCATGGACCGGTTTTGATCCAGTGGAAAAACTGGCATATCACTACTATCATACACTTATAACTATTACACATGTGTAGCATATTCACATAGTCAATATGCAAATTCTGAAAGGGTTCAGTAGGATGATGTATTGCTCCTCTCATCGTTCTCAGTGTATGGCCAGCAGTGAACGTCTGACATACTATGGCTATTAACAAAATGTGCAATATGCTTATTGAAATTAGGGACAAACCGCTCCTCCAAAATCAGTACTGCAAGACATTCCCTTGTTATGTGTGCTGGATAATGCAGTTGTTCTAGTGCAACTGGAAGCAGCCCTAAGGGCATAACAGGCTTGCCAGTGCTGTCCTGCCACCACATTGCTTCAGTGTGGACAATGAGAACCGCCCTCCTCTTCCACAATTCCTGCTCTTCTGGTGGTGCCTGTCCCTGCAATTCTATAACCTATGCTTTGGGTAGTGCATTAAACCCCTCCTTTATCACCATGCTCCGTACACGTATGTATTTGTTTGGGGCAGTTGCAATGTCATATACTTCTGGAAAATATCTGTCCTTTTTGCTTCTAAATCAGCAGCCTCTTTGGTGCTGTAAATCATGTCTGCAACTCTGGTGTGTGCTTGGCACATCAGTATGACAACAGCCGATGGAAGTTCAAGTGTGTCTATGAGCCTTTCTAGTAAATGTGCATACTGCACTGGTGCACCATCTGCATGCTAGCAGCCCCTCCTTTTCCAATTTCACAGTCCTGCATGTACCATTAACATCATGTAGGTGGAGTCGGAATAGACTGTTACTGCCTCAACCTCGTGCGTTTCACGCACCAAAATGAAAGTTACCAACTCTGCTGCTTGTGCTGAATAATGTGATGGTAATCATGCACTTGTTACTATTTCAAAGCTGTCATTCTCTCCTGCCTTCACTACCGCTGTTCCACTGTGCCTCTCTCCAGAGCTCTCATCTATCATCAATGACCCATCAACAAAATTAATTATCCCTCCTCCCAGGGCATTTTCCTTGACGCGAGGTACTTCATCTTAATACTCAGAATAGGTAATACAATCATGTGCATGGTCAGCCTCCTTTACTTCTTCTGCTTTGAATCTGGCTGGGTTCACTACTTGACACCTGACACTTTTTATAAATTGGGCTCTCTGTGTTGTCAATGTACTTGTCAATGTACTTTTGAGATTTTCAAGAATGGCAAAAAGAGCATGTTCAACATATAATGTAAATGAACAAGCCATAGTTATGCTGGTTGATCTCTCATTTGCCAAAGCTGCTCCCACCATTGCTTGCTCACATGGATAAGTGCCTCTCATTACTGGTTTAAAGATCCCACTGTAAAATTATAATGTTTATATCCCATAATAGTTTTCTGTGTGAGGGCTACCATCACCACTGCTCCATTTGAATATGAAAATAGAAAAAAGTCTTCATTATAATCAGAATCCCTAACACAGAAGCAGTGCTGATTGCTAACTTCAATTTAGCAAAGGCATCTATCATCTCGCTTGTCGAGGCTATGTCACTTTTGTCTTTCGTTGCTTCTTTCAGTCCTCTTAAAAGTGGTCTTGACTTATCTACTGTAGTCAAAGACCCATGCCCTACAATAATTACAGAGACTTAGAAATTCTTTCACCGTCTCCAGCCTGCATGTTTTAGTGATTGCTTTCAGGTGTCACCTCTGCCCTTCTTTTAATGTTAGCTGGCCTATGTATAGGACCTCCTTCTAACAAAATTGCAGTTTCTCTTTGTCCACTTTGTACACTTTTTATGCCAATACTGTCAATGATTTTACAGAGTCTTTTCTGCAATCCCCCTCCGTGGTGCTGCAGACTAAGATGTCATCCACATATTGGATGCCTGCACTGTCCAGTTGCACATTTCCTAAGTCCATCTGCAATACTGTGTTGAAGACCGAGGGCGATTCACAGTACCCCTGGGGCAAACAGGAATGTTGCAATCAAATTATGAGATAGGTGAATGCTGTTAGCTATTGCAAATCTTCACGCAAGGAAATCGAAAAGAAGATTTTTTTTTCAATCGATCACTGTAAAGTATTTGGCTGTAGACGGTATATTATATGATATCGTGGCTGGATTTGGCACCAATGGAAACTCTGCCTCAACAATATTATTTAGGGGCATAAATCCTGTATAAATCTCCACAATCCCTCTTTCCCCTTTTTAATTGGGTATGCCGTGTTGCATGGTGATTCTGAAGGCACTAATATCCCCTAGCGTACTAAGGTAGCGATAGTTTCATAGATACCCTCATCAGCTTCCTTTGACATGGGATACTCTTTTACTTGTGGTAAAATGTCTCCCTTCTTTAGTTTAATTCTGGCTGATCCAACTTCTTTAAATAGACCTACATCATGTGGGCTGCTGGTCCATGGTGAACTTGGTACATGTGCCAAATCTTCTTGAAGAAAGGATGGTACTTTTCTCACCACTGACATTCTCTGGGTAATCTCCCTGTCCTCAATTTGCAACTGATATGTGAGACTGACGCTGAACATTGCTTCATCATCTGAGTCGTTATCTGTAAACTATTCTTAATCTGTCAAATCAATCAGTCTACGTACTGAGTCAAGTACTATAACTGTACGCCAATTTACCCTTTTTTGTGTACTCCATGTAGGATTACCCTGTCCTCTCTTACTATTGCTGCTTCTAGCTCAATTGTAATTATCTGATCTTCTGCCACATCGGTTGCTACTTCTGCTCTAAATAAAAACTCTGCGCGTAACCTCAATAATTTGTCCTGTTTTCTTGGACGTTTATGCTAACAACACGTGTACTCCAAAAAGGAAAACATCTGGGTTTTTGTCCATAGAATGTCATTATGAATTTGTGTGCATGCACATAATGGATCCCTCGGGTAGAAGAAATCCTCTTTTCAGTAAACGAGATTGTCATGTTTAACTTGCTCATTGACTCTCTCCCCAATATGTTGACTGGTGTCTTGCAGGAATATAATAATAGCATAGCCATAGTGTATTCTCCTATGGTCATGGGTAAGTTATCTTTTAAAGGAACCATTGTCGTCGCCCCAGAAAATCCTTCCACATCCATGGAAATGCCTCACGTCATGAATTTTCCCTCTCTAACACATGATCAAGTCACCCCTATATCTACGAAGACGGTATGCCTATGGTCACCCTGACCATTGGTCCTTTTGTGGCTCTGCTGTAATATATAGGCTGTAACACAACAAGTCTTTATGTCAGCTCTCCTAGCATGGGTAAATATTCAGTCCTATGCCAGTGAAAGGATTCCCCCCACTACTGTCAGCTCCCCATTCTAGGTATAGGAATCTGCACCATTATATTCCCGTTACAAAACATCATTGCATTCTGTTTTACTGGAGAATGTGCCTATATTGGTGCTTGCTGTGTCTGAGAATGTATCTCTTGTTGCATCTGCTGTGTTTGTGGTACTTGTGTTTGATACTTTGTGTGATCTTGGGCATAATATTATTTTGGCCCACACTAAATGGTGGGGATTGTGCTGACCTCCCTCTTGTTGTTTTCCTCCCCCACTTCTACAAACCTGTGTGATATGTCCTATCTTACTGCATGTCCAACATTGTGGTGGAGCCCCTCCGAACCATGGCTGTCCCCCATTAAACCCACCTCCTTGTGGGGCTTGAAATCCAAAGCCTCTGCCTCTGGGTGCACCCCCTATCCCCCAGAAGTAATAATTATAATCCTCTCTTCCTGCAAAGTTCCATTCGACCCTGGCAGTATCTGATGTGTTTCCTGCACATTGTGGTTTTCCCCACTATTTGTTAACACTGCTCCTTTTACTGCCAATTTGTATACATTCTTTCGACCAACTTTGCTTCATCTATCTTCCTATCCTCAACCTTCTTTCTATCATTTATTTGTTTGAATCTACAATGATAGACTATAGTTAATTATATTTCAGGCCATGGTTTTGCTTCAATTGACACAATTTTCTTTAACTGCCTCTGTACCTCTTTGAGAAGGGCCTGACATAAAATGTGATAAAAACTAGATTTTTGTACCACACTTCCCTTGTCTCTAGATGCCATTTCCCCTGAATCCCCCGTATCTACGCAGCTTGGTTGCCGTCTGATCCAATTTTTTAAGTCATTATGTTTGTTTGTTTGTTTGTTTATTACTTGTATTGCGCACCAGACCCGTGGGTATTAGGGAGCATTGCAGAAGATCATTCACAGCTTAGTTACACATAAAAATGTACATTTACATAAGGCAATTAGGATACACACTGCAAATTATATACATACAGGATATATACATGGGATTCGGCCTATAGGCTGAAGCAGACGTCGCAGTTCACAAGGTAATGGTTAAGAGTTGGAAGCAGTCGGTAGTAGTGGGCTAGTCTAGGAATAAGGGGACACCCTAGAAGTCAGCCCCTTTGAATCGCAGTATTAGGTTTTGATGGAATTTTTGGTACGAGTGCTCAACTCTTAATGGGGGGGTAAAGAGTTCCACTGTTGGGCTGCCTTGACCTGGAAACTACTACCTCCAACTCTCGCCAGCTTAAATCTAGGGATCAGTAGGCAGTTTGTGCAAGAAAGTCTGGTTGTTCTTGTATCAGGTTTCATGATAATTCTGTCTGAGAGGTAGCGTGGTGCCGCATTATTCATGCATTAATGTGTAAGATAGGCGATTTTTAGTTTGATTTTATCATGAGTGGATAGCCAGTTGTTAGCTCTACTGTCACGGAAATATGTTCCCTTCTAGCAATGCCAAGATCTGCTCTGAGAGAATTATTTTGTAAAAATTGGATTTTCTTGATAATTTGTTTATTAGCTCCTGTAATGTACAAAGCGTTACAGTAGTTGAGCTTAGATAAAATAAGTGCTCTGGCTAGGGTGATACAACTAGTATTTGAGAGGAAGGCCTTACTAGCTCTAATTAGTTTGCATGTATAAGCTGTGGCCGAGGCCATGGCGTTAACCTGTTTGAAAGAGAGAGTAGAGTCCAGGTAGAACTCCAGGGTTTTTACCTCCTTAGCGACGGTGATGATATTATGGTCTATGTTAAAGGCCGAGTATTTGGGGCTCAGTTTTTGGAGTGTGGAGGGTGCGCCAAGAATGATGAGCTCTGTCTTATCATCATTCAAGCATACTCCATGGGTGGCCATCCATGCCTGAATGATGAGATAGACCCTGTTCACCAAGGCCAAATCCTTGTCGTAATCACCCGTAAGAGGCAGGTGGATCTGGGTATCATCTGCATAATTGGTGTAGGTGATACCCAGATTATCCAGATCACCGAAAAGGGGCTTGGTGAAGATGTTGTATAGGGTAGGTGAGACACAAGATCCCTTGGGCACTCCGCACGTGATAGGGATGGGGCCAGCTGCAGCCATAGGTGAGAATACTCTCATAGTTCGATTACTTAGAAAGGAATGTATCGATGCTATGGCTTCTGTGGAGAATTATGCGGCTGAGTCCAAGTGGCTACATAGTACCTGGTGATCAACCAAGTCAAAAGTGGCCGATAAGTCCAGGAGGAGAAGAAGGGCTGATTCCCCTTTGTCTCTAAGTTCATCAATCTGGGCCTTCAGGTCTATTCATGCAGTTTCAGTCCCATGCTGCAGCCGGAAACCTGATTGCCTTGCTCCTTGTAGATAGTTAGATTCCAAATATTTTTTGAATTTGTGAGTAGGCCATTTTGTCTAGGATTTTCAGGAGAAAAGGCACCGTAATGATTGGTCGGTAGTTAGTGGGAATCAGAGGGTCTAATGTCTGTTTTTTCAATAATGGGAGCACCCATGAGTCCTTAAGGTTAGATGGGATGGTATTAGACGCAAATGACGTGCTGACGAGTTTTGTAATAAAGGGGGCTAGCTATCTAGCCGCATCTTTTATAAGTTGGGCGGGGCATTGATCACCCTGACAATTAGAAGGTTTGAGTGAAAGTATAGTCTTTTCAGTTTCAATTATAGTGACTTTGGAAAACCTAAAGCAGAAAGGTGAGGTCTCGTAGTTAGGTAGATCTGGGTCAGGAGGTGTTTTTGTGTGTGTATTGCTAATTAATTATGCTTTTTTCTTAGCAATTTTTACTTGTAAAGTTGAAACTTTGTTGGGAAGTGCTTGCTGTATGTTCGAGCACCAAAGTTTATCTTTTACGCAGTTGTCTGGCACTGGGATGGGATCTTCTAACTCTTTGAGGATGACAAAGAGTTCCTTCATGCTTGAGTTAGCTTGGGATATTCTAGCATTGTAAGTTTCACGCTTAGCTGGGAGTATTTCCTTTTTGTATAGGGCTGTGATGGTGCTGAGATTGGATTTGTTCTCTTCGGACGGTTGTGTTTTTCATGATATTCCACATTGCCTTTTTTTGGAACGTAGTGTTTTTAGGTATGGTGTGTACCACGAATTAAGATGGGCCTTAGGTTTGCTTTGTCTTAATTTGAAAGGCGCTATTGTGTCTAGGGAAGTGGTCATGATATGATTGTATTCATTGACCAGTTCATCCGGTCCTAAATTTTCTGGGATTGCGTAGAGTGTCGGGAGGATAAGTGGGAGTAAATTGTTGCAAGTAATATTCTTTTTATTCCGGGTGGAAATAAGTGGGGCTAGCGATGCGGATATGGAGATGGGTGTTTCAGTGTCTAGAGTGAAGGTTATGAGATGGTGGTCTGACCAAATCTGAGGTGCTATGGCGGAGATACTTGTATTGCAGTTGTGATCTGCCACCCAATCCAGTTTTCTTCCCTTAACATGTGTAGGATAGAATACTTTTTGGGTGAAGCCTTGTTCCATTAGGATATTTGCCACAATTAATAAATGTGCATCTTTCGGATCATTATAACCTAAGTTTAGGTCCCCTAGTAGTAGGACTTGAGAGTAGTTTTTTAAGTTATTGGATACAATATTGGATATGTCATCCTCAAACGTTCTGATAGGGCCTGGAGGTCTATATATCAAATGGATCGTCAGGGTCTGGGAGCTGTTTAAGTTAAGCTTGGCTGTGAAGCTCTCGCATGTTTTGATAGCGGGGGCTTGCACTAGCCTAATCGGTAGATTATCTGTAGCTATAAGTGTGATGCCTCCTCCGTGGGTATCAACTCTGTCATATTTTAGAATAATGCATCCATTAGGGATAGCTAGTGAAAGAGCTGGTCCTGCAGCGGCATGAAGCCAAGATTCAATGATTGCTAAAATGTCGAGGTGTTCTGAGTGGATATCTGCTATCTCAGTGGCATGAGCAACCATGGATCTCGCGTTTATAAGGGCACCCTTAAGACTATTGTTGGCTGGAGCTGGTAGTGGAGAGCCTGTTATAGTTTGAGTCTTAGGGGTGGAAAGGTTGGGGGTAGTGAGTATAGGCCAGATTTTAGTGTTGGTAAAGGGAGAGACAGGAATATGGTTAGATCTTTATTGGTAGAAGCAAGGGATCTAGCTAGAGGTTCATAGAGTTTATATAATCTAGAACAGAGTCTTCCACTCCTATCAATGGTGCTACACGGTTGGGCATTCAGTGAGGCTCCTGCGTGATGAGTTTAGTAGGACATTGTTTACTTGTTAGAGTAGGAGGTAGGGCCATAATGGGGTTTTGGGTGATATGGTGGTGGTCTTCTATCAGTATGGACACTAAGTACGACGTCACTGTGGCGATAGTGAGGAAGGGCAATAGATTCTTTCGGATGTGCATGTTTACGTGTGTGTGTAGTCAGGAGAGGGCTAATTACTAAAGTCACAGTAGATACATTTAAGCTAACAATAATGGATATAAAGCAATGGCTACTTTGATCATCTGAATTGGGCTTACTTACACAATAGTAGGAGTAGAATGTTTGGAATGTTTGGCAAGCAATGAATTTGCAAATGGGTGGAGCAATCTCAGTTTGGGGGTCTGCCAGGCAGTATTGGAAAGTGGCAGTCAAAACAGTTATAGTAAATAATACATGGGCATCAATGCCATGCCAGTGTAGGAGGTACTGGTGGCTGCATATAGAAGGGCATAACCTTGCGTGAAGTATACACAAAGTTAACAGGGCGATTCAGTCAAAGCAGATTGTACTGACAAGACATTGCAGGAGATAAGCAGTAATTGATAAAGCAATTCAGTAGAGACAATAGTAATGGCATACACAGCGTTTCAATTAGTCTTCAGTATACAATGATACAGTTGATAAAACGGTGGATGAGAATGGACATATGACATAGTGCATAGCTGTGTCACAGAGAGTGCTACTTATTATGACAAAAATTATGTATATAGGGGAAGAGATGGCCGGAGTGAATGAACTTATATTGTTCATCGGTCCGTAACCCAGGAGAAATACGGTGGGACATTCTAATAGCATGCACACATTATGAGGATTATATACTTTACATGGTGGTGAAGTAAATCATAGTTTTGCAACAGTTGATGGTAGGATTCCTAGTCGGTACGAGCGAGTCAGGTGGTACAATGATAGACAGGGGAGTCTTTGGCACAGGCTTACCGCTGTTTGTCGTAATACACTGCGATACAGAGTTTCTTTGAAGGTCTGCCAGGTCCATTAAGCGATGAGGATGGGGCTTGAATCAGGCAGTGTAGAGCCTAAGTGGGGGGGCGCTGGTCGCTGGACAGCCTTAGACAGGCAGAGACAGGCCCTTTTGGTCGCCATTCTGTGTAGGGCTTTGACTTGTCAGCTTCCGCCTATCGGTGGTAATGGCTGGTGGATATGGTCCTGCTCAGCTAATCCGTGGCTAGGCAGAAAGTCATGCAGGTAGTCAGGCGAGGGACGACATCAGCCTGGCAAAGAAGTTGGCGGCCATTGACCGCATTGTAGTCAATGCAGGTGAATAATCAAATAGGTCTGATGCAGACCTATGGGTAGTGCGGGTGAAGAAGGTTGCATGATTACCTTATAGGGCGTAATTCAGATATTGTGAAGGTGGATTCACAGATGAGGTGTGCGCAGCGTCGATGTTGCTGTGGCATTAGGAAGCACTCTTTCTTCCTGATTCGGGTGTCGGTCAGGGAGAAGGGAGGGCTCCTGCCCTCTCCTTCGACGACGACGGGGCTGCTGTGAGTTTCCACAGGCAGAGACAGTGTCAGACTCACTCTTGCCCTCGTAGTGTAGCCAAGGAATTTTTCTCGCCAATCTACCAAACTAGCTGATAAAATGAACAACCAGAACAGTTGATTGGCGAAAAGATGGCATGCCAACAATTAACCCAGAACAACAAGGAACAGGATACTGGGACGAGATGACTCCCAGAAGCACAGGCCAAGACTCCAGGCAACTGCAAGAAGAGCAACAGTAAGAATAATGCAATTCGTGGCAGTACTTGATTGTCAAGAGTAAAACCAAACACTAACCTGTGCAGTATAAAGAGTTCTCGAAATCACCAGATAGCTGCAGAAACCGGGCCTGTATCCTCCTGGCAGAACAAACACTGAATAGTGTAAACCAGACAGTTCAACCAGGAAATAGGGAAGAGAAAATCCAGTAGGGTCTCCAAAGGTCCAAAAGTACACAAAACTTAACCAGACGGCACGCGGACGCCTAAAGGTACACCAAGGTAGTCTCTAGTCCATGTACCGGAGGGTGCAAAGTTCCCAAAACAATCCAAAATCAGAAAGAATTCCAAGGTCCAAATGCAGGGAGTAGGGCAGGTAGCAACCGGAGGTAAGCGAGGTCAGAAGGACGTTGAGCTAAGATCAGGACTTGGATAGACAGCAAGGTTCACAAAGGGTGCAGGGAACAGCAGAGGGCTCATGTGTTCCGTGAGGGCTCTGCTGTATGAATGGCGAAAGAAAAAACAATCCTGAGGCAGTCCGTGGTCGAACAGCAATGCGGGCAGCAGAAGTACAAAGGGGCAAGGCAAGGCAAATCCAATGGCGGTCTGAGGTCGAACAGCAATGCGGGAAGCAGAAGTACAAAGGGGCAAGGCAAGGCAAATCCAATGGCGGTCCGAGGTCGAGGAAGCCAGATGATCAACAGGTCGATGAGGAAGTCCTATAAGAAGCCGTGGAGCAGTCCAAGTCAAAGTACGGGAAAGCAAAACAGGGGTACCAGGGCATAGCTCTCAACTCACACGTTTTTGGCGGGTGTCACCCGCCTTGTAAAGGGCTGACTCACCCGCCAAGACTCCTGCACGTCCATTCATTCCAATGGGCGTCTCACCCGCCAAAAACAAAATCGGGTGATTTCACCCGCCTTTGCAACACAAATGGTTGAGAGCTAAGCCAGGGACAGTAACAAGATATCAAGGAATAACAACAAAGCTGTCAGAATGCTAGATTCAGAAGCGCCGGTAAAACGTAGAGTTGGAGCTTAAATAGGCAATCACATGATGAATGCGAAACGCCCCTCAGCGTGCGAGGTGAAACCAGGAAGTAACGACAGGACGCCAACGTTTCCATGCCAACCTCCAAGCTCCTGGCAGCCGACGTCTTAAAGGAGCAGTATCCACAGATCCTTTGCATGCACGAGAGCCACAAATCCCACGTTTAGTGAGAGCTTGATCATTATTGTGTCCCAACACAGTCGAATGCTGCCAATACCTGACAGACAGGGCCTTTTGCTCGCCCTTCTGCGAAGGGCTTCAACTTGTCAGCTTCCACCTATCGGTGGCAATGGGTGGCGGATATGGTCCCGCTCAGCCAATCCATGGCTAGGCAAGGGACGACATCAGCCTGGCAAAGGAGTCGGCGGCCATTGGCCGCATTGTAGTCAATGCAGGTGAATAATCAAATAGGTTGGATGCAGACCCATGGGTAGTGCGGGTGGAGAAGGTTGAACGATTACCTTGTAGGGCGTAATTCAGATATTGTGAAGGTGGATTCACGGATGAGGTGTGCAGAGCATCGATGTTGTTGTGGTATCAGGAAGCCCTCTTCCTTCCTGGTTGGGTGGCGGTCAAGTAGAAGGGAGGGCTCCTGCCCTCTCCTTCGATGACGACGGGGCTCCTGTGTATCTTATGTGTCTGGGAATTGTAGTCTAAGGGCCTTCCACACATGTGTTCAACAATGATTGAAAGGTGCCCCTTCATGGCTTGTATTTCGGGATGCAATCCCAAGATATCCTGTTAATTTCCAAATATCATCTTATTGTTCACCCAATATTGCAGCAAACAAGCTTTTCATGTCACCCACAGCTAATGTCATGCCAGCCGTTTCTCTTTCTAACTCATAAATCCACTTTCCTGCTCCTGCTGCAAGTGTCAGTAACTTGTAAATCAAATTGATCTGTCTGAGGCCACAATATATACTGTGCTAGCTCTCGACCTTTCTGTAAAAAAGGAAATTGTGTCAGTGCAGTGTTACTTAAGGGTACTGTTGCGTCCTTCTTCCTTTTTAGTACTAGAGATTAACTTTCTTTCAAACCAGTAAATCTCGCAGTCTATTTATGTATGGAGTTTTCCTCTCTGCCACCCCTCAAGCTCATGTCTGGGAGCCACGGATATTTAATAGGGTCCGTCCTTATTGCTGGCTCCTCTATATCTGACTTAGCAGCCTCTCTCCCTGCACCCGTGCTTGTAGATGGGGCGCATGTAGCCTCCTTTTCCCCCACACTCGTCATCCTCTCCGTCTTCCAACATTGTGTCTTCCCTGTCTTCGTCCTCTTCGTCCTCTATCCTAAAAATCTAGTCTTCTAAGGGGATTTCACCTATATGTTCCACTCATTACCTCTTCCAAGAATACATCTCTGCTACCCTCTTGTTGATTTGTTCCCCAACTTCCACTTGTCTTTGTGCTCTCTGTTCCTGGGTAGACTGTTACTCTTTGTTCTCCTAATGTCTTCCTCTACTATTTCTACTGCTGTGTGTTTCCTCATAATCTCATCAACTTCCCTGTGACATCTCTCTAAACTTCTTCCTTTTTCCTTTTCTCATGTTGTCTCCTTTTCTTTTCTTTGTCATCCTCCCTTTTCTCTGCTCTCTATCTCTTTCTCTTCCTGTTTCTTTTCTATTTCCTTATCCTCCTCCCATCTATTCTCCCTCTTCTTCTCTCTCTGGACCTGATCACGACTTTGGCGTTAACCCTTAAATCCGGTGGTAGCGCTAATACCACCGGATTTAAGGGTCCGCCGAATCAGGGCTTTGGTGTATTTCGCCCCAGCTCTGAGCTGTTAGGAAATCCGCTGAAAATGTGCGCTATTACCGCCGGCGTGAAATCCGCCGGCGGTAAGAGCGCGAAAATTCCCCATTGAGCCCAAAGGGGAATGGGGCATTCCCGAATGGGCTCAATGGGGAATGGGGAATTACTTTACCGCCGAACTCGTGATCCAGTGCTATTAGTGCCGGGGAGTTCGGCGGTAGGGCTATTACCACTGGCGGTAATACCGCCGGCGGTAATGGCCAAGTTGTGATCAGGCCCTTTGTCTTTCCAATTCTCTCTCTCCTTCCACTCCCTTCTCCTTTTTTTCTCTACCTTCCCTTGCCTTCTAGTTAGAATCGCCAATACCTTTTACATCAAATTTGAGTATTATTTTCCTCCTATCCATTCGTTTAGCACAATTGCTGTCTCAACCCTGTCAACTTGCCTCTCTCTCTCTGCACCTCCTCCTCTGCTTCTGTTAGTTTTTTTTGCAAGCTGCACCACTTTCCATATTGTACGTGCATGGACAATGATCTTTGTTTGCTTATTCTCTCTCTACTTATAATGTCTTCATCACTATAGGCGGGGAGCACGTATGTGGGATTAATATACCCTGCTGCTGCTTTTAATGTTTTCAATAGGTATAGCCCCTGCACTGTCAAGGACGGATCACTGCTCTGAGGAGTAGGAGGAGCCGTGGGCATCATACACCACTCGTCATGTTGATTAAGCATCCACTACTTTGTACTTGTCTCTGCCTCCGGTTCCACGAACATTTCCCACAAATCAAGTATGCCTAGCCTGTTCTTTAACTATTTCTTTTATGAGTGGCATGTAAATATGTGCACATGTGTTGCAATACTGTTTTTGAATGAGGGCCTTCTTTTGGGAAGGGCATAAACATCTTGTCTGACATATCTTTAACCCATTCTGCATGGTATTTAATCATTTTGTTGTTATATCAAGAAAGCGTCTTTCACAAATGAATGATGAGAGTGTCTCCCATAATGACAAGGTAAAATACAATTTACCACTAATCAATCAACACTGATACAACTCTCACTCACTTTTTTTCCTCCTTTACGCACCCCTGCCCAACAATATTTCCCTACGAATTGAGCAGCACCACAAAAGCCGCTCCCATCCCAAGCAGACCAACCTCTTTGCTCCATCACCAGACCACCTTTCTTGTTCCACACCACCACTTCACATCCTCCATACATTTTATTAAAAAGAACTTATAAAAGCCTAAGCTATCTCACAACATAAAAAGATTCAACAGTGACCACTCTTAATGGATAATGATTGAGGTCTCATTAAATTAATATATAAACCAACATCGGATAATTATAATAACTTTAATGGACAGCCGACATATGTTTTGACCCTTAAATTGGTCTTTCTCAGGGCATGTCCTCAATTCCGTTCTGTATTGATGTCAAAATCACCACAATCTGGCGGATAATTTTCTAGTAAAATAGGTCTCTCAAAGTAACTAGACATAATTTCTCATTGACCTCAACTTCCATTGGGTTCAATTTGCGGCATTTTCACAACATAATGCACCAATAAAATACAGCTGTCTTCTCACCCCCTGTGAGGGATTAGTATCTTTATTACTGCCCCGTAACAAGGCTTACTACGTGATATTTTCCAACCCTTGTCGAAAGCTATCTATATTTCTCCATTTCTAATTTTTTCACAACCCCGCAATATACACAAAAAAACTCCCAGGTTTTGTCATGCCTTTACCATACTCACATCTACGGATCGGCTGAAGGTCTCCGGTGTTGTGTCTCCCCTATCAGCCTGCTGTCCTTCACACACTATGAGGTGGCCTGCATGGACCGGATATGACTTCTCTTCAAAGGGGGTGCCTGTCGACCTCTGTCTGTTGCGCGTAAAACCCACTTTCCACAGGTCGCCTACGCAGTCCTCTGGCACAGGCAGGAGACTCCACAACAGTCTGACAACTATTAGCAAACCACCCTCTGCTACCCCAGAAAGGCCCAGAGGTATCGAACTCCATCCAAACAAGACTCAAGGACATAGCAGACAAGGTGCACAGCAAAATCCAGCTTTATTAATGCAAGACAAAGCTGTGACAGCATACAAGTATTCAAAAGACGTCATAAATGACAACACAATATGATATAAGATTAACAAAACATATGGGTAAAAGGGATAGTTTAGTGGGTTTAGCTACATATAGATTCCATAGGGGTTAACATTTTATTGGGTTACAAGTATTTGATGGTTCCACCTGGATCCACCCCTAAATTGGTAAAGGCCAAAACACATAATTTCTATGACAACTTGCTGGTTGGCATATTACTTAATGGGTGGTTTGGCACCTAGGATTTTGAAAGGTTAGCTCTTTACTAACCAAACTTTGACGCTTGACAGGTCCTCAAAATAGGAGCCAGACGTAGAATGGGGGGAAGAGAGGCCCATGGACTTCTCTTCTTCCAATTAAAAGTTGCCATCCCTCATCCTGAGGCCATTAAACCACCATTACAATGGCTGCTCTCCTGACTGTCTCTGATAGGGAAAACACATTAGTTTCCTCCAACCTATCGCCTTCCTAACAGACTGACATTAGTGATTTACTGGACCAGTTTCCCTAAGTATTTTCAGAACAGCTAGGGAACTTTGCTAATTTCTTTCCTTTCATTAGAACCGCAGCAGGGAAAACCATTAATTTAAAACCATACTGAATCCCTGTAGCCGAAAAGAAAATAATTGAAAAAGATATGGAGAGAATGCTCAAGGCAAATACAATCAAGCCCTTTGAGAGTCCTTGGTCATCCCCTATTGTCCTACTTGCAAAACCAGATCAATCATGACCGTTCTGCATAAACTTCAGAAAGCTAAATTCAATTTCTGTATTTGATAATTACCCCATGATTAGAATTGACAATCTAATTGAAAGGTTGGGTTGGTCAAGTAAACATCAAGACTAAGGGCCTCATTACGACCCAGGCGCTAAGTGTTTAACGGCGCCGTAAAAGGCTGCAGCGCTGTTAAACACTTAGCGCCTAATTATGAGGTCCCTTTGCGGGCCTCGACCTTAACGGCTGGTCTACACCAGCCGTTAAAGTAAGGACCCGTAAAGGGACCTTGATTGCAACTACGGTACCGCAATTTGCGGTACCATAATTGCCGCCTTCCCCATTCCCATTGAGCCCTATGGGGCAAAAATGGGAATGGGGAAGGGCCATGGCGGCATGGGGAATTACCGCCCGCCAACCTCGGAATGGGGTGGTAATTCCCCATTCCGCCATGGCGGACTCCGGCATGGACCAAGGTGCTAGTCCCAATGAGGCCCTAAATCTAACCAAGGGATACTGTCAGGTCCCATTGAATCCAGCCGACCTAGAAAAAACTGCCTTTTCAACACCACAAGGCCTGTTCCAATTTAAAGTTTTACCTTTCAGTCTTCTTGGGGCCCCAGTTACTTTTCAGAGGTTAATGGCTAAACAATTAAAGCCCTTGTCAGCCATTTGCAGAGCTTATTTGGATGATATTGTGATACATAGTGATAGTTGGCCTGAACTCATTCATCATTTGTACGAAATCACCCAGGCCCTGAGAGAAAAGCTGACCTCACAGCTAACCCACGAACATGTCATCTTGCACTATCCACAGTGAAGTACCTCAGATTTTTCATTGGGACTTGTTTTATGCAATGCAAATGGAAAAAGTGAAGACATTCCAACTAACTCCCATCCACAAGACCAAGAGACAACTTCATGCCTTCCTTGTATTAACTGCATTTTATAGAAGTTTCATACCTAACTAATCCATGCTAGCCACTAACCTGAAAGACAACTTAAAGAATGTCCAACCACAGAAGCTACTCTGGGATAAAAGGGATCAAGCTAGTTTTGACAGCCTGAAAAATGTACTGTGCACTGCACCTGTCCTTAAGATGCCGGACTTCAAAAAAAGGGTTTCTATTACAAACAAATGCATCTAAGGTGTGGTTAGACCCCATACTCTCACAAGAACCCAATAGCGTTGAACATCCTGTGTTATGTACGAGCGAAAAACGTTGTCTCAGTGAACAATCCTACACTACTGTACAACTGGAGGATCCCACCATAAAGTGCATTGCAACACACTTAAGATATTATCTGACAGGTTGAAAGTTTAGATTGATCACAGATCACTTCCCCTTAACCTGGATGAGCTTACAAAAAGACACCAATACCAGATTAATGAGATGGTTGTTGGATCTACAACCCATCAAACATTGTAAGGGTCAAGAACAAGGAAATGTTGACTTCTTAAACCGGTCTCCTGTCAATCAAGAAGCGGAAGCCAAGAAAATAAGGGGAAAGGTGTGTGACGAATTGAGGTCATTTGTCCCATCTCTCCAAGGGGGATCCCCCCTCTTTGAGTCTAGGGAGGTGAGCCACTTCCCAACTCTCTCCCTAGGGGTAGAGGCAAGTGGGAACTCACTGGGAGTGCCTCCCAGTTTGGGGATAAGGACTCCCATTTCCGTGAGGAACTCCCTGATGCCATTGACATGATGGCTTATATGGGCCTATCTAAAACACAAAATAACTACAAGTTACAAGACTGGGACAAAGAGAAATTGAACGTATGCCATTACCAGAGAGAAATAGAATGTGTCCCTTTCAATCTTCAATTAACTGCGACAAATGCGTTGAAGCAGGAGGACATAAAGAGGGATGAAGAGAGAGGAGGCAGGCACAGACAGGGGAGGTCCCCTGTGCATAGAATACCTGAAGTAGGCAGAGCTGAAGCAGACTGCAAAGCTTGCGCAGTTCAGAACCGCTGCAAACAGGAGAAGTAAGTGTTGGAAGGCAAGAAGCCGAGATGGCTGGAGCGGAAAGCGCGGTGGCGGCATGACCATGAAGCAATCGTGGTGGGCAAGCTGCCCATTCAACGATGCTGACATTACCTCACAGAGGAAGCAACAAATGGACTGGTATCGAGAAGCTGAGAAGCAGCGAGAAACTGACAAGAAATGGGCAGTGTAGAAAGCGAACCAAGAAACGAACGGAAGCAAGGAGAAAGTCACCAGTAGCTACGGACAGCGCAGATGTTCCCCTACAATACAAAAGGTAATGGGGAAAGCAAGGATATCAGGAAGCCAAAAGGGACTTGTTATAGAAAAAGAGAAACTCAACCCAGTACAAATGATGAAAGCGTGAAAACCAAGTTGATGAACTTGAACTGTATTAATGTGATAAAGAGAAGCATAGAAACCGCAAAGAGGAAGAGAAATAGAAATGGAGTATCAATACCTTGTGAAGAGGGGAAAATAACCCATTATCCAAGAAACAAAGAGTGGAACATAACAGAGAAAAATGACAAAAGCGTGAAAACCAAGATGTTGAACTTGATCTGTATTAATGTGATAAAGAGAAGCACAGAAACCACAGAGATTGAGAGGAATAGAATTGAAGTATCACTATCTTTGGAAGAGGGGAGACTAACCCATATCCAAGTAACAAAGTGTGGAACATATCAAAGAGAGATAACTGTAAACTAAAGACCAGAGTGGTCCCCAGGACAAACAATGTATAAAGAAGTCCATACCAGGAAAAGGTGAACTATAATTATTTGGCAATCAAAAGCCCCAGCGAAGAAGGCAGTAGACCAGAATATTCAGAACTCTCTAAAACAGAACTAAGGATTCAGAAAAGGACAAGAGAACCCCATACTAAAGAGGAAAGACTACCAGTCCCATAAAGGAGTTACAGGAACTGATACAAAGGATAATGAGAGACTATTTAAAAATTGCATATTAACAAGAAGTATAAAAGAAGGGAAGACAAGTGCAAAAGCAGAGACATCAGAAGAAAAGAGTAATTATCCTGGACTTAGTTGATTAAACTAGTGGTAGGGTCAGTTAGGATTAGTTTTGGACAGCAGACATAATCCTTTTGGACATTCACTAATGAATGATGAGGAGCTTGGTTAGTAAAGTAGGTAGGGAACACCCCATAGTGATAGGGAAGGATAGCTCTTATTCTTATTCGTGAATAAAGATATGGTAAAAATGTTCTCACAGTGTCTGCAGCCTTCTTCTGACCCGCCACAGAACATACTCTACATTTCCGTGTACATGTTGATAAAAGCTGTACACTTGTTCTGAGTGTGTGTAATTTACAAACTCTGCAAGTTTGTGTACATTTTGCAACGTGGCAGTATATTTATTCTGAGCGTGCAAAATGTACATACTCTACATATCAGTGCACATTTTGGATAGGAGCTGTATGCTCAATCTGAGAGTGTTTAATGTACATACTCTACATGTCTGTGTACATTTTGAATATAAGCTGTACAATAATTCTAAACTTGCAAAATATACATACTGTAAGTGGCCATGTACATTTGGACAGAAGCAGTAAATTCATTCTGAGAGTGTGTGATATACATACTCTATATTCTGTGTACATTTTGGAAAGAAATTGACATTAATTATGAACATGTGTATTGCACAAACTGTTTATGTTGTGTACATGTTGTATAGAAGCTGTACATTCATTCGGAGTGTGCGTAATGTACATACTCTACATTAAGTGTACATTCTTAGGTGCATGGCTCGTAAGAGCTTGTGTCCTAAAAGCTTGTTGCAAAAGCTTGTGTCAATCATCATATTTTATTCGGCATTAGCCATAAAGTCAAAAGCAAGAAAAATAGAATGAGTAAGAGGTAAAAATGCATTTTTAAAAAACAGGTATAAAATGGCTTGGAGGGTGACTATACTATTAGTTACAGACACCCAAAGGGAGAGATAACCCTCAACCCCTATTTAAAATCATTAACTATGGCAGTTTTACAACGTCCATCTTTAAACACAGCTATAATGCATGCAATAAAACAGGGCGCGTATAACTAAATTACACATTATTAAAAACCCATATCAGCTCTCATGCCCTGTTAGCAGGTTCAATCTTGCAAACCCTGCACAAAGTGTATACTTTGCCACAACTAGGACAGTGGGCAGGTTGTAGAGTGTTTACAAAAGACCAATGCATCTGCTGTAGTAAATACCCCTGCTGCTCTTAGAGGCGGATTTATGTATTGAAGTCTCAAGGCACTAAGGATAAGACATAAAAACATAAAGTGGGCCATGGTTTCCTCCACATGATGACATAAAAGGTAAATACCTGAGCCTCCCAGACCCCATGATTTTGTGAATGAGGCAACCCTCAGAGTTCCCAACCTAAAGCCCAAATATAGGGCTTGTGCAGAAGGGGGACTAACTTTATCAAGGAAGCATTTGTTTCCAAAATCTCCCACAGCCGTCAGATAACCAGGCCCCAATTTCAATTTACGACTTACCTCCACTATCTTTACTCTTGAGTAGCAAACCCTAGTCCTCTTTACTCTACCAATAGCAATTCGGTCGACACAATCTGGATTTGTCCAAAGTGCAGATTCATTAAGCAAAAAAAGAGTCTCCTTAACATGCTTCGCCCAAGGGATGCTCAATCCCCCCCCCCGCCAGACTCTTCACATGATCAAGGGCTTCCCTATATTTTGCAAGGTCTTCATTGTTATGGAGGCTTAGCCATACGGCAGGAGCCAGACCATGGCTGCATCAGGGATGGGAGAAATATTGTTCTCCAACTGTTGTAAGGTACTCAGGATACTCTGCGGTAACATAAGGAGGCTTTTAAGGAAGTTGTTTTCAACCTTTGTGATAATTTTAGTACATGAGAAGCTGCAAATCTCCAGCCCAAACAATGTAGAAGTACTTGCTTGTTTTTTATATAGTTTAATGGCAGGGCTAATAGCACCCCTTCCATGCCTATTGAAGAAAGCCTTCATGGTCACACAATACTTTTCCAGTGTGAAAGAGCTTGTGTCGTGAGGGTGTGTGTCGAAAGAGTAAGTGTTTTAGGAGTGTGTGGTAAGAGGGTATCTTGTAGGAGCACATGTGGTTGGAAAATGTGTTCTAGGAGCACCTGTTTAGGAGCATGTGTCATAGGAGTATGTCTTGTAAGAGGGTGTGTCTCAGGAGCATGTATTATAGGAGCATGTCTCTGAAGAGCGTGTGTCGTAGTAGTGCGTGTTGTTGGAGCGCTTGTTGCAGGAGTGTGTTGTGTAATAGTGTGTGTTGTACGCCAGGTGTCATAGGAACACACATTGTAGTAGTGTGTGGTAAGAGGGTGTTGTCAGAGCGTGTGTCATAGGAGCTTGGATATTAAGAGGTTGTTATGAGTCTGTCATAGGTGCATTTGTGATGTAGGAGTGTTTGGTAGGGGGGGGGGTTCTGTAGGAGCGGGCGTCATAGGAGCACATGTTATAGGTGCACTTGTTGTAGGAGCATGTGTTGTAGGAGCATGTGTTGTAGGTGTGTGTGTTGTATTATCATATGACATAGGACCACATGCAGTAGGATGTTGTGGTCATTTAAATCTCCTGACAACTGACATCAAGTTCAGCCCTCACTTTCATGTGACCTTTCAGGAGATTATAATTGTGCAACATAAGAATTGTAAAACTCATATGCCTCCTTGTACAGTTTGTGCACATTAATTATATCTGAAAACTGACATCAAAACCATTGCTGACTTTTATGTGAGTTTTCAGAAGATGCAATGGTGTAATGTATGAACTGTGAAACTCATATGTTCTTAGCACTGTTTGTAAGAAAAATGCACATTCATTCTCGGCATGCACATTTAATAGGTTAATGAACCACAATTGGCCAAGAGGATTGTCTTTATATTTAAGTGCACCAATTCCAGATGAAATCTATGTGCATGTCAAAAATTGAGAAAATCAAAGTGCCCAATATTGAGATATTTGGGCTGAAATTTTGTAAACTATGAAGCAGTAAGTGTATCATTCTGAAATTGTGCATGCACAGTCTGCTGCCTCGAAAAAAAGGGGAATAGTTTCAGATGTTTTAATGCAAGGATTCGAAAGTCATTCAGAAAAGTTATTTTCTAAAACTTCATAGAAACCTTAATTAAGCCTTGCACTAGCATGAAGGCATAATATATAATTGTCAAAGATGTCTGTGTGCATATATAATTCTGAAAGGATGTCTGTCTATTGGGGACAGAGCAAGTCGTTTATTAATTTTTTTTGCAGTCCACCAATTCCAGATGAAAACGATGTGTATGCTAAAAATTTAGAAAATTGAAAAGGACAATTTTGAGATATCTGGGCTGGTTCCCCCTCTCAGCCTTTCTTTACCTATACCCTCCCATCCCAAAGGAGTGACAAATGTCACTGCCATTTTATCCTCAGATTCAAATTCTGAGATTGTTGAAATGAGTTTGTGTGCTCTGCTTACAAACACTTTAATGTTAAAGCTTGTAGACTGAAAAATGAAATGTGCAACAAGCCCAGTTGCATTATGTGCTTAGTGATTAAAAAATGCACACCTTTTATCGAGGTATATTGGTGAAATATAAAGATATGTAGTCATTCTTATGTTCCGAAATGGCCTTTCATTTTACGCTGTTACGCATGCTTTAATGGCACGTAGTTAGCAATGAGTAATCCACATAATATCTTTTAATGACATAATCTGCGCATGTTTGCCACCTTTTGCTTGACCCATCCAACTAAGAATGTATGTTTTCCATTATTTCTTGTATAAGCTGCTTTGCGCCCTAGATCTTTGAGGTGGCTTGTAAAGGTTTGTGAAGGACCTAGCAATTGGACTTCTCCAATTATGAATACCGTTATATCTCATATTCATTCTGCAAATTGTTCAATGCTGAGTTCAAGCAACGAGGGGACAGTGAGCAGCTTTTGTTGTATCTCTCTGTATATGAAGGTTTTTGGATAGTTAATTGTTTATCAATAATCGTGCCGCATAGTCTTTCTAAAATGGTTTCCCTAGTTGCAGGAAAATTACATTTCTTTAATGTTTTTCAGAGAACTTCCCAGCAGACCAGGGTCATACTAAGACAGAGTCAAGTACTCTTTCTGCATTTCCTGCATTTGCCTGTATCACAGTAGGTGTAGTACATGATGGCTATATCATTTGCAATAATCAGCATGTGGCTCCTCCCGAGGAAATCCTGTCTAATCACAAATATTTGCTTGTCTTGGGTATGTAATATTTTGTTAAGCGTTTAGGGAAGATGTTTAAAAGGACTTTGGCACCTGCATTGACGGTGCAAATAGGATACAATTTCAATTTTGGTGTCTGTTCATTCTTTGGCAAAGATCTCAACTTTCACCTTTTGGAACTGAAATTACAAATGAACTTGGTGATGGGTGCTTCCTCTTCTGATAATTAGTCTATGTGGTAGGAATTCTTGGACATCTACTTTGATTATTTTACTGTGTGGGAAATGTGATTTCCTGGAGTCATTCTTTGTTCGTTTCTCCTTTTCCATCAGGGAAATCCCTTCTCCTAAAAGCCTACTTTTCTCATCTTCATCTGCGAGTAAAACTTTTGATATTTCAATTTTGATGACAGTTCTTCTTTTATATTTTACGCACTATGGATAACGGTTCTCATCCCTATCATCACCTGTTCCCAACAATGGTTGTGCTGAAAATCCACCTGTGAGCTTGTTTACATTTCAGCATTTCTCACTGTCACCCACTGTGTCATCCCTGTCCCTGATCTGTCTAGAGCACTCACTCAATGTTCTCTGTTTCCCCCTTCTGACCTGCATCTGCTGATACTGCACTTATACCACCCAGATGCATCTCTCTGGAGCGTGCACTGGAAGACCATTCATTGGAGCATGAACGTTCCAAATACCTGACTCTAATCATGTGTACAGTGCAAGTTAAAACAACCAATGTTGCCAACATTGTAGTAGACCCCTCGCACATCCTTCTCTCTCCTGCTTACCAGTTCACTAATCACTTCTAGCAAGCAAATCTCAAGATGCCGTCTCCAGATTGACAGCGACTTCAATGTCCTTGCTGGAGTTAACCCATTAATCTAATACAGTGATTTGTCTGTGTGTGCAGTGAAGTATAGGTGTACAGGTAATAGGGTCTGCAGGGATCATAGCCTCTGAGAGGTTTCCATTCCTGTACCCCTAATGTGTTATCTTCTTGTTGCTTTGATGATATTTTTCCCTGCATCACACTACCCTGTGTTGATTTGTCCTCTCACTATATAAGTGGTATTGTACTTTTAAGAACTGTTAAGCACTTTTGAAACAGGAAATGGCACTAACCAAAGGGGAAAAAAGCTTGAGTATTCTGACAGAGAGGTGGGCCTTGCTGCTGGCTGTGTTAGCTCTGATCGATCAGCTTACTGCTGTTCAATCTAATTGTTTTTTTTTTGCAATCATTCAATCATGGTGATAAGTCATAAACTTCCCCTTTCCTGCTTTCAAACTCAGTTCATGCTGTTGTCTTATAGTTGCTGCCAAGAGATGTTTTCATTATCTAAAAAGATAGAACTATTTACCCACCTCAGCATTCCCGTTCAATCAGCTGATCTGCTTGTAGCCATCTTCCTCCTGACCAATCTCACACTCGTCTTCGGTCATTGCATATATTATGGCACATCTAAAGATAAAAAGACATGTCAATCATCGTACTGTTATCATGACCCCACCCCAATGGTAGAGGGTACAACAAACACTACCATTGCATGGTTGGCAAGTGTTCAGGTATGAGGGGTTTATTATCTGACACAATCGTTTCAAGCTGTTTATTATCTCTTGCCAGGATGGATTTGATTTGATTTCTTTTTTATTTTGTATTTATATTGCGCACATCCAATGGAATCAAGCAGCCACCTGCATCTAAACGCAGCTGTTTATTTCCCAAGAACAACTTAAGACAGCAAAAGGCAGACGATTATTGGATTAAGTAGGTTTTTAATTTTGTTAGGAAAAGATTGAGAGAAGATGTCTTCCGGAATTCGATAAGCAATGTATTCCAAAGACGGGGACCTTTAATTGAAAATCATCGCTCACCTGGAAAAATGAAGTGAGATGGTGGATTAATCCGCACATTTTTCCCAAACAAAGAGAGCGTGTCAGATGATAAAGACTGATTTTGGAGGCCAGATTACTAGACACCCTACCATAGATGCATTTATGGATTAGTCATAAAGTCCTAAACTCAATTCTTTGTTGGACAGGTAGCCAATGTAGTTTCCTGTGATGTGAGGAAACAGATGCAGATATAGAAAGACTATATACACAGGTCTAACTGAATGTAGCTGACTCACTGGAAGAGTGCTGCAGTAGTCATCTCTAGAATTGGTCATTGTCCCCACAACCACAGGACGGTCAGATTCAGAAATAAATGCATAACAGATTTTAATAACCTAAGTTGGTAAGATCTAACCCACTGTGTAAAGTAGGCTTTACAGCTGAGATGCCTGCCATACACAACCTAAGTGTTTTACCTTGTCCGAAAAGGAGGTTGGAACATCAAAGATGGCAGGACAGGAGGGGCCATAGCATCCTATTCACTGAATAGATTTTTTGGGACCGAAGCCAATGACCTTGGTTTTTGGAAGTAGGGTTTTCAAGTGTCCTCCCGTATATTGTACAAGATGGTTTCTCCTTGGGGTCAAATGATTTTGGGGTTCCAACAACAGTCTCCGGATTCCCACAAAAGACTCTGAATCTTAACAGTATCTGAATTGTGCATTCTTTCCTTGCACCCAATATTCCCTCCTGTGGTAAACTCTACTTTCTCTGGCAGTGGCTTGGTGGGGACATCATCTCTCTCTCTCTCTCTGTCACAACTCAGAGATTGTATCCCAGTCGTTGCAGATAATACCTCCCCACTCTTTTGGGGAAGTTACCTTCACTCCGGGAATATGACATCTTTATGGTGATGTGCCAAAGACTTCCCCCTCAAGAGCTCAGCCTACAGAGATCAATACACCTGGTAGGCCGGGGGCTTGAGTGAAAAGGCAGGAGCAGAATCGTCAGAGCTAGAGGGACAAAGAACAAAACAATTGTTCAGGAAATGCAGCCATGTAGTGCCGGAAAACAAACAGCCAACACCGCCCACAAGTACCCACACTTACCTGCTCCGTAGAGACAATATACCAGTAACCTACTAGTATTGAATGCAGAAACAAGGAGGGTGTATGGTGAAGGAGGAGTGCGCCAGGAACACCAATGTTGAAGCAGCAAAGCATCCAAAAGGTGCCCAGGAGCAATCCAATGTTCAAACAGCAAAGCGTCCCAAAAAGTGTTCAAAGCAATCCAGTGTTAAAGCAGCAAAGCGTCCCAAAAGTGTCCAAAGCAATCCAGTGTTAAAGCAGCAAAGCGTCCCAAAAGTGTTCAAAGCAATCCAGTGTTAAAGCAGCAAAGCGTCCCAAAAGTGTTCAAAGCAATAATTACACGTGTCAAAAGTGTTTGGCCAAGTAATAGTAACAGACAAAAAAAAGGAATGACCAGGGAAGCGAGCATTCACCTCACGCTAGTTCCCTTACAGAAATGTTCGGATTATCAGGTCACCAAAACCTAAGGATTCGGGAGGTCAAAATGAGGAAGCCGGGTTCGTATATTCCAAGGGAGGCAATCGAGGGAGGCAGGCGCTGGGAGACAGACAAGGACAAGGCAGAGACAAAGACTTGGTTCGAGCGCCGAGTAATTGGTAATTAAACAGGAGTCCGGAAACAGATGCTCGGACAAACGTCATGGTAGTCTCCAATTTAACCGGGACGTGACAGTACCCCTCCACAAAGGGCGACTTCTTCTATGCCTTCGCAAGCGTTGCAACCAAAAGGCACGCAACAAACGGGGTGCATTCAAATTAGAGGCTGGTTCCCAGGACCTGTCCTCCGGACCGTACCCCACCCAGTCAATCAGGTAAGATCGAACTCCAAGACAGAGGCGAGTGTCCAAAATTGCACGTACCTCATACTCACTCACTCCTTTGACGTTGACTGGGGCTGGGACAGCAGGTAACCATGTGCCGGGTACAAAAGGGCGAAGCAAGGAGACGTGAAACACAGGGTGCACCCGCCGATGAGATGGAATGTTTAGACAAACAGTGACAGGGTTGAGGCACCGTAGGATCGTATAAGGTCCCACAAAACATGGCAAAAGTTTCCTTTTACCCCAAATGGCCAGGTGCTTTGTAAAGAGCCATACACGGTCACCACAAGAATACGAAGGAGCTGGTGCGCGCCGCCTGTCAGCTTGCATTTTGGTGCGACGTTGCGCAGCTTGCAGATGCGTTAACACTGATTTACGGATGGTGAGAAGAGAATCCCTCACAGAATCAGCTGTGGGGAATTGCTTTAAGGAAGGCAAGACAGGCGGCAGAATCCTTGGATGTAGTCCATATAAGGCATAAAACGGGGAACAGCCAATTGATGAGTGCCTGGAATTGTTGTAGGCAAATTCTGCTGCACCTAGCAGCGAGAGCCAGTTTGATTGATGTTGCAGACACAGACAACGAAGAAACTGTTCCATGGTGCCATTGGTACGTTCGGTCTGGCCATCCGTCTGAGGATGGTAGGCCGAGGACAAGCGGGCATCAATACCCAAGGAGGAAGTGAGAGAACGCCAGAAACGTGAGGTAAACTGAGACCCTCGGTCGGAAATCAGAACCGTAGGTAGCCCAAAAAAGCATATCACATGGTCAAAAAACAAGCTGGCTAATGTAGAAGCAGTAGGTATTCCCGAGCATGGTATAAACCGAGCCATCTTGGTAAAGACATCTACTACCACAAGAATGGTGGACATGCCCCCAATACAAGGGAGTTCCACCACGAAATCAAGGGTAACCGTATGCCACGGATGCGGTGGTAATGACATGCTCATTAGAAGACCTACGGGTTTACCCGGCTGTCTCTTGCATTGTGTACATACGGCACACTTAGAGATGTATTGTTCAGCATCCTTCTTCATACCAGGCCACCAGCACCATCGGTGTAGAAGATCATAGGTTTTGGCCCGGCCAGGATGAGCTGTTAACGGGAGCTCGTGGGACCATTCGAGAGCCTTCCGTCTGGTTTGGTTGTCAGGCAGGTACAGTGGACCCTTAATATAAGGAAGGCCAGTGATAAGCTCGGCGTCCATCTCCTTAAGAATATAAACATGATCCCTAGCCCATCTCCTTAATCCGTCTATGATGGACGGAGAGACCAAACAAACACATACAACAGCCCCTGATGGTAATACCGGGGTTGTCTGCTTCATAGTATCCATATCTGTACCAATGCGAGATAAAGCGTCTGCCTTTCCATGTAATGGACCAGGGCGATACGTCACTATGAAATCAAACATGGTGAAAAACAAATGCCAACGTATCTGCCTGGCATTGGTACATTTCACATGGGACAAGGCCGGGAGGTTTCGATGATCCATATACACAGTAATTGGGTACCTGGCACCTAAGAGATGGTGTCTCCACTCCTTAAACGCCACCTTGATTGCCAGTAGTTCCCTTTCCATGATCATATAATTACGTTGAGCCGACGTAACTTTCCGAGAATGGAAGGCCACTGGATGTAAGCGTTGAGTAGCGGGGCAGACATGTGATAGGATGGCCTCGACTGCAACAGCGGAGGCATCAGCTTCCACAATAAATGGGAGAGATGGATTAGAGTGCTGCAATACAGGAGCGGTGGTAAAAGCTTCTTTCAAATTCTGAAATGCGGATTGCGCTTTGTCATCCCAAAGGAAAGGGACGTTCGGACTGGTCAACCGGGTTAATGGGGCTACTATCTCGGAAAATGAGGCGATGAAACGCCTATAAAACTTAGAAAAGCCCAAGAAGGATTGAAGAGCTTTTACTGAGGTCGGGACAGTCCAATCCAAGACTGCACGGACCTTGGAGGTGCACATGAGCACTCCCTTTTGGGAAATCTGAAACCCCAGGAACTCCACAGACGATGCATGGAACACACACTTCTCTAGTTTTGCAAAGAGGGTATGCTCCCCGCAAGTCCAACTTGTTGAAGATAGTAGAGGAGGTCATTTTATCGAGGAGTTCCGTGATCAGCGGCAATGGATATTGGTTCTTAATCTTGACTTTGTT